>NC_054712.1:39207933-39475433 GCF_016097555.1 Gigantopelta aegis | reverse complement strand
TGAATTTTTTTTGTTTTGTTATTTTACACCAAACACAATACCGCTGCCGTAATACATTAAAACTACTCAAATGTCCAAATCAATAACATGGCTGTCCTTTTTCATTACATGTGCCAAAGCAGACAAACCGAATCATCCCAGTTGTAACCGTGTTAAATCTCAGGAGTATTAAATTGAAAAACATTACTTTTTGATTGCTGCAAGAAGAACTGATGGGTCCGCCCTTTCATCACTGTGACAGGTTTGATTGACAGGCAGTTGGGCCATGTCACAGTCATGTGATCTATAGCAGCTCTCTCCTCCACCAATAACAATTTGTCATCATGGGATCGAATCCATGTGTGTGTGTGTGGTTTTCGAATCCATTCAGTTTTGGGATTTTTATGTTTTTTACCGTTAGTAATTTGAATTTAGTTTTGTTTTTTTCTTCTTTTATTATTTTTTTTGCATTTTAGATTGAAAATTAAATTAAAATGTCATTGTTTAAAACAAATTGGGATCAAAAGTGAATTACTTCAATTTTTTAGGGTACAAAATTTTAAAAATAATAATGATGTTTTTTTTTTTTTAATTTCATGGTCATTTTTTATTTATTAATGCAGTATAAAAATGTTTCTGAAAGCAACAGGAAATAGTTTTTTAAATATGTAATAGATTACCAGTTTCAGTTCTAACCAATGCACCACGACTGATATATCAAAGGCTGTGGTATGTGCTATCCTGTCTGTGGGATGGTGCATATGATAGATTCCTTGTTATTAATGAAAAAATATAGCAGGTTTCCTTCATAAGACTGTATGTCAAAATTACCAATTGTTTGACATCCAATAGTCAATGAATAATAAATCAATGTGCTCTAGTGGTGTCGTTAAAGAAAACAAACTTTAAATTTTAACTTTAACCAGTTTCAGTTTTTATATCTGTGTCCTTTTTTTTCATGACCATCTGAGAGATTAATCATATTTTACACTTGTGACAAGACTTTATCCCTCTCAAGTCTGTCAATATCTTGCCATGTAACTCAACATGCCAGTCCTTATCCATAGTTTAGTGGTAGAGTGCTTGCTTCTCTGGTATAGGTCAAAGAATTAATTTCCCCCAGTGGACTCACTGTTTTTTTCTCATGACTGGTATACCAAAGCCTGTGGTATGTGCTGTTGTTCAGAAAGAGAAGCCAGTGTGGTTCTGTAACTGTATGTAATGCTAATGTCAGGCTGTCAACTGTTACAACGAAGTTGACCAACTCGACAGTTGCATTTAATTTCTCCCGACTTACGACGGGTTCACTCAGATTAATAACTAATGGGTTATACGACGAGAATCGAGTTGTAAGAGAGCTCAGATAGCAACTGGACAGTCGTAGAAGTTGTGACAGCAGAATGTTGCCCAAATTTGTGCTGGCAGTTGGTAGTCAGAACCTAGCATTAGACATCAAATAGCTATGGTTAAAATATGATGTTTGCACATTTTCTATTTCTTATCAGTTGTGGTATTTGGACTTACTGTAATTGTTTTCATACACAGGTAGATATATTGTGTAAATGATAATGAGATGATCTGTGATATATCAATTGTGCAGCACTGGTTAGAATAAAAAATAACCCAGTTTGTCCACTGAAAGAGATCATTCCTATGATTCATTGCACTTTAGACCAGCATTCTGTTCAATTCCTTGACTTTCATTGAACACAGAATAAAATTCATCCACAAACTATGGCAAAAGACTACACGCATCTACCTTGTCAGAAAATAACCCACCTCCCCTAGACTTAGTCACTGGTGATGTCAGAGGTTATGCCCAGTGGGGATGTGCCTAACCCTTTTGAAGATACAGGTACATTAAAAAGTCACTCACTCACTCACTCACTCACTCACTCACTCACTCACTCACTCACTCACTCACTCACTCACTCACTCACTCACTCACTCACTCACTCACTCACTCACTCACTCACTCACTCACTCACTCACTCACTCACTAACCCAACATCCCACCCACCCACCCACCCACCCACCCACAACAACCCTAGAAATATAAAGTCACAAAATGTAATTTTCAAAACATATAAAAGAATTCAAATTTCCATTTAAGCTATAATAAAATTCATGCATAGCAATTTTTCATTGAAGTGATACCTGATGTCCAGGGGAGGATGTGCCTAACCCTTTTGAGAATAGAGGCAAATTAATAAGTCATTCACTTACTCACCCACTCGCAACAATTTAACCCCAGAAATACAAAGGTACAAAGTTTAATTTTCAAAACATACAAAAGAATTCAAATTTCCATTTAAGCTATAATAGTTTCATGCATAGCAATTTTTCACTGAAGTGATGCCTGAAGAAAAAAGTCTCTATTCACAACAGTTGGATTCATATTCACTAGCTCCCAACCACGAAGTCTTCAAAACATCCTGGCCAGAGGTTGTATACTCTTCAAAAAAAGAAACGCAAAAGGGTACAAATGGGTTATAACTCCGATTTTATGTTTCCTACCGGTTCATGCTTTGTGAATATAAGGTCATTGCATGTCCCAAACACATTCCCACGGTTACATTCGATAAAACGCAGCTACTGTACAATAAAGTTCCAAAATGTGAATATTCGCAAAAACGCAGCCACGTGCAAACCATGTCACCACTGCACGTGCGTTGTCTACACGTGCAACATGAACACCGACAGTATAAAAGTGCAGGGTGTTCGCTTGCCTGGCCTCTGTATCTGGCCGACAGTTGACAATCCAGGACATGCCACGTCTCAGTGAACAGCAGAGAAACAATGCCATCGGCCGACTAGACGCAGGCGAATCCAGAACGGCCGTTGCCAGGGCATTCCATGTGTCCCCAAGCACCATCTCCAGACTGTGGGACCGTTACCAGCAACATGGATCAACACGTGACCTCCCTAGATCCGGTCGACCACGGGTCACTACCCCCGGGCAGGACTGCTACATCCGGGTACGCCACCTTCGGGAGCGATTGACTACTGCCACCTCCACAGCCGCAGCAATACCAGGTTTGCGCAGGATATCCGACCAGACCGTACGGAACCGCCTACGTGAGGTAGGAATTCGTGCCAGACATCCAGTTCGAGGTGTCATCTTAACACCACAACACCGTCGACTCCGACTGCAGTGGTGCCAGATTCATCGACAATGGCCTCAACTGCGATGGAGACAGGTGTGGTTCAGTGACGAGTCCCGATTTCTGCTCCGACGTCATGATGGAAGATGTCGCGTGTATAGGCGTCGTGGTGTGAACGTTATGCGGCAAACTGCGTGCAGGAAGTGGACAGATTCGGCGGGGGTAGTGTCATGGTGTGGGCAGCCATCTCACACACTGGCAGAACTGACCTGGTCCACGTGCAGGGCAACCTGAATGCACAGGGCTACATTGACCAGATCCTCCGGCCACACATCGTTCCAGTTATGGCCAACGCCAACGCAGTGTTCCAACATGACAACGCCAGGCCTCACACAGCACGTCTCACAACGGCTTTCCTACAGAACAACAACATTAATGTCCTTCCTTGGCCATCGATATCACCGGATTTGAACCCAATTGAGCATCTATGGGACGAGTTGGACCGACGCCTCCGACAGCGACAACCACAGCCCCAGACCCTGCCCGAGCTGGCAGCAGCCTTGCAGGCCGAGTGGGCCACCATCCCCCGGGACGTCATCCGTACTCTGGTTGCTTCAATGGGCAGGCGGTGCCAGGCAGTTGTCAACACACGCGGAGGCCACACCCGGTATTGACTCCAGATGACCTTGACCTTGGTGGTGTGTCCTATCACTTACTCACAATGGACTAGAGTGAATTGTGAACAATCCTGCAACATTTGGTAATTATCGGACTCACCATTCAATAATTAAATCAATTCTCCAAATGTTACGGCAATGTGGTTTTGCGTTTCTTCTTTTGAAGAGTATATAATAGATGCATGTCAGTATATAACAGCGTAATTCTTTACCTGGATCATAAGTGGTTGCCTCTTTTTGTTGCCTACACCATAACTTGGTTATCAAACTACATGTAGAAAATTGCTGTGTAAACATTTGAATGTATACCTTAGAAATACTGCATCTGTTTATGCTGGGATGGGACCTATATAACGCAGTGGGAAAGCACATTCACCTGATGTGTGATATAAATCTAGGATCGTTCTCCATCAGTGGGCACATTGGGCTATTTTTCGTTCCACACAGTATTCCACAACTAGTGAAGCACAGGATATGGTATGTACTATCTTGTCTGTGAGATGGTGCATATAAAAGATCTCTTGCTTTTTAATGAAAAAGAGCACCTCATATAGTATGGCAGCAGTGAGTTTCTTCTTTCATTATCTGCGTGGTCCTTAACCATATATCAAATGCCATACAACTAAATAAATGTACAAATGTATATTTTGACACTTCGTATAGAGTAAGAAAAAAACTTATTCCTGCAACATACATGCATATATAAGCTATGGTACTCTTGCTCAATAACAAACAAAGAATATTTTATAACTGCTTAACCAATGATTAAAATAAAATAATGTGCTTGCTCTAGTGGTGTTGTTAAAGGAAAGTTCTTGTTGTTGTTTTTTTGCAAACAGTAAAGCACATATATCAAGACCTATGGTATTATCCAAGCATTGAATTTGGGGATTTTATTTTAGAATTCTGCCATCTGAATAAAAAAAAACAGAAGCTATTTTGGGATTCCATCTCATAATATTCTTTTCCAACCCAAAATCTGCGATTCACAGCAGCATGGAATCCTGCTTAATTTCCAACATTGTGTACTAATAGTGGAGGGGCGAGACATAGCCCAGTGGTACAGCACTCGCTTGATGCGCAGTCAGTCTAGGATCGATCCCCGTCAGTGAGCCCATTGGGCTATTTTTCGTTCCAGCCAGTGCACCACAACTGGTATATCAAAAGCCATGGTATGTACTACCCTGTCTGTGGGATGATGCATATAAAAGATCCCTTGCTGCTAATCGAAAGGAGTAGCTCATGAAGTGGTGACAGTGGGTTTTCTCTCTCAGTATCTGTGTGGTCCTTAACCATATGTCTGACGCCATATAACCGTATATAAAATGTGTTGAGTGCGTCGTTAAATAAAACATTTCCTTTTCTTTCCTAATAGTGGTGCACGTGTTGGGTTGGGAGAAAAATCATTGCATGCCCTAAATGGGATCAGCTGACGTGAAAAACACATACACATCACTTAATTGCAAGTCATTCTCATTCTAGCCAATGCACCACAACCGGTCAAAGGCCATGGTATGTGCTTTCCTGTCTGTGGGAAAGTGCATATAAAAGATCCCTTGCTGCATTAGGAAAACATGTAGCAGGCTTCCTCTGAATTACCAAATGTTTGACATCCAATAGCCGATGATTAGTTAATCAATATGCTCTAGTGGTGTCGTTAAACAAAACAAACTTTAACTTTAATTGGTAGTCCAGAAAGAGAAGTCAAATTGCTGGCTGTGAAGAGTCGTTAAAGATCATTTGTCACAGAGTTATCTGCCTTACCTAATCTACAAGTAGACAGTCAATTAATCTTTTTAGTGGTTTCTCAGAAGCCATTTGGCACTATTTGTTGATTGTTAATTTAACAGTAGTTTTTGTAGACAGATGCAAGAGCCAAATGGACACTTAATTAGCAATGGATATTTAGCAACATGGGCTGTTTGTGCAGTACATTCACACAGACAAACCTGCTTAAAATACAACTTCTGCTTAGCAGCTATCTAGCCACCTGTATTAATAGGCCAATTTATGTTTAAACCTTCTTTAAAATAATATTTTTTAAATGATAGTTGGTTTAATCAATGGGAATGTTTTATGTATCTATATTTTATTTATATATCTATATTTCTATATCTCTCTCTCTCTCTCTCTCTCTCTCTCTCTCTCTCTCTCTCTCTCTCTCTCTCTCTCTCTCTCTCTCTCTCTCTCTCTCTCTCTCTCTCTCTCTCTCTCTCTCTGTGTATATGTATATATATATATATATATATATATATAGATAGATAGATAGATAGATAGATAGATAGATAGATATAGATAGATAGATAGATAGATAGATAGATAGATAGATAGATAGATAGATAGATAGATCGATATATAGATATGATAAAAGAAAACAAGTGTTTAGTGTATATGTATTTAAAAGTAATTATAAGAAATAATCTCCTTTATATTTATGGAGGCTGGCTATTACAAATTTATATTATTCCAATTTCTAATATGTGTTATGCCTTCTGAAAGACAAACTCAAATGTTCATGCTTTAGGTGGTATGTGTATAATATTTTGAAAGGCAGGATGTAGCCCAGTGGTAAAGTGCCCAGTTGATGTCTCTTCAGTTTAGGATCGATCCCCATTGATGGGCTCACTGGGCTATTTTTCATTCCAGAAAGTGTACCACGACTGGTATATCAAAAGTATGGTATGTGTTATCATGTCAGTGAGATGGCACATATAAAAGATACCTTGCTATTAATGAAAAATATAGCAGGTTTCCTCTCTAAGACTCTATGTAAAACTTACCAAATGTTTGATATCTAATACTCAATGATTAATAAATCAATGTACTCTAGTGGTGTCATTAATAAAAAAAACACCCCAAACCTTTAACTGTTTAATGTTTTGTGGTTTTACAACAAATAATCATGTGATATATGTATGCCAATTCTACCAATGCCAATGTAAAAATAATTAATGACAAATAAATCACCCTCTTAAGATGTAAATATCTGCATATCATATTCATGCTTATGTCTAGTGTAGGTTCAACTATCTGGACGTTAAAAGCTTTATCCAGAACAGGGGTTAACGGTTACAAGGTTCACAATTTAATGCATGAAATACTGGAAAGTCATGGAATTTGCAAATGTCAAATGCCAGTCTAGAAAAAAGAAAGCTGGGTCTTGAAAATTAAGTCATAGAAAATGAAGATTGATGATTTTTTTTTTTTTTTTTGCCTATTTAGAATACTGGTAACACAAAAGAGGAGCAGTTTGCATGAAAACATTGTAATATGATGTTGACGATTGCAAAAAAAAAGTCTTTGAAAAGGAAATGAAAAATGCCTTATGTGATGCTGATGATCAAGTGTGTAAAAATAAATCATTGAAACGGAAATGAAAAATGCCTTTAGCAGTCATGGAAAGTTATGGAAAGTCATGGAAATGGGAAGGAATTTGGTTGATGCAGGTGATAAAGTGTACGAACCCCGGGTTAGTTGTTAGTTATTGAGTAGTCTTACATTTCCACATTGATCTGGCAAGTACATTACAAGTTGAAAAAGTGATATGCACTGAATCAAATATGACAAAACACAGCACATCTCTGCTGGCACAAACTACAGATCTGAGGCCCAATTCACTAAACTCTGGCAACTTTGCAATCTCGCAGTGCAGTGCTCAAAGACTTGCAAAGAGGATGCTTTGTTGTCTAGCAGAGCCTAAGAGACCTTTCTGAATGAGGCCCCTGGGCAGGAGAAAACACAGAACATGCGCAGTATTTTGACAGCAGCAGACTCGTTAGACCTAGACTCAGAACCAGACTCAGTGTGTTTTGGGCTTCAGAACAGGCCTCGGTGGTGCAGTGGTTAAGCCATCGGTTTATTCAGGCTGGTACATGTAGGTACAGGGTTCACAGCCTGGTATACCGGCTCCAACCCAGAGTGAGTTCTTAAGGGCTCAGTGGGTAGGTGTAAGGCCACTAGACCCTCTTCTCTCTCACTAACCACTAACCTACTAACAACTAACCCATTGTCCTGGACAGACAGCCCAGATAGCTGAGATGTGTGCCCAGTACAGTGTGCTTGAACTGCATTTGGATATACACAGGAAAATAAGTTGAAATGAAAATGAAAAATGGGCTTAAGACAGACTTTATAGTTTCAGTCCTATGTACAAAATAGCAGTCAAAGTCAAATAAAACTACAGGTAGCACTAAACCAAATAACTTCCGGCTGGGTCAAAGTTCGAGGTGCACCCACTTTTGATAGAGAAGTGAACACCACAAGTCCTGTGATTGGTTATAAATGTGAGTGTGTTGGTTGTAAAAAATAATAGTTTCATCTGGGTAAAAAAAAAAAAGCAATTTTATTTCATCTAGTACCAATGTGTCAAGTAGCCTTGTGCTTGAAACATGTATGGGGTACCTGTAAAAAAAAGTACTCGAATTTTGTGCGGAACTAGGGTAGTCATAGACACTACCCGTTATCTCAGAAACAAGCAGCTTGACTCCCAATTTTTTCTGATTCACTTTAAGTGTGAGGGGTGGTAGTATTTATATCCGTGGTGTTTATGTCAACTGATATGCTGCAGGTAGGAGTTTTAGCCACATATGTTACTATTGTCGTCTATGGGATTTGATTTGGTAGTATACACCCTACAGATCTGGCAGCAGACAACATAGAACATGCACTATATTTTGACAGCAGCAACAGACTTACTAGACCCAGACTCAGCTTCATCATGGAAGCAATCTTGACTTTGCTTAAAACATCCTTTTGACTCTGCCTTGTACAAAGATACAATTTTAATCATGGAATATTTATTTTTTTTTATCTTTCAAATTTGATGAGTTTTGGGTCTAAATCCTTACCATTATGCCACTGAGGTTGCATGATCACCTGCATATTGATCACATGGTATTCACATAGAATAGAATAGAATAGATGGTTAACGACATGCCAGCACATGGTATTAACAAGTCATTTATTAAATTACTACTTAAAAGTACTTCGATACAAATAAACATGATATCAGTACATAGTAACCTGATGATATTTTTTATCATGCAACTCCTTTCAAGCTTCTTGTTCCAGCCAGTGAACCATACATGTAGCTGGTATATCAAAGGCCATGGTATGTACTACCCTGTCTGTGGGATGGTGCATATAAAAGATCCCTTGCCGCTAACCGAAAACAGTAGTCCATGAAGTGGTGACAGCGGGTTTCCTCTCTCAATATCTGTGTGGTCTGTAACCATATGTCTGACCCCATATAACGTAAATAAAATGTGTTGAATGTGTTGTTAAATAAAACATTTCTTTCTTTTTCCTTTCAAGCTTAATTTTAAAACTTTTTTGCTGTGAAATTAAAATGTTTAGGTCTGACCTAAGGAAGATCTGTATCACTGGCCGTTGAGCATTTTTACATCATTGCCATCAGATGCAGTTCTAATGTAAATATTATTTGCTTAAAAAAATAAAAAAATGTTTGCTTCCAAATGCTGGCTTATTTGTCCTGGCTTGGGGCAGAGAAGGAAGAATTGAAAAATTAAAGGTACCATATTCTAATGTTAAGGGAAGTGTAAAAGTTACATTTATTTATGCAATTCGCCATTTATTGCGGGAAATGAATGTTTGAGTAATGAGCAACCGACTGACTGTCATTCACAAAACTCATTTCCTACAAAACTGATACATACTGTCATGCGCAAAATTCATTTCCTTATTACCTGATAACACACAGAAATGCCAAAGTTTATCATGCTAGCAATGAGGTGTTTACAGGCAGTGATGTATTAACAGTACCACAATAATAATAAATTATCAGATAGGTGTTATCATATGTCACAGGAAGTATGGTTGTATAATAATATGCATTAATCTACTTACCAGTCATATAAAATGCATGATAAATAGGGAATAGTATATAGTATAGCACTATATTATGACCTGGTCATCACCTAGGAGCAGCCAGTAATATGTCTTTAAATTGTTATCACACGTATATGTGTTAACAGTGTGTGTTATCAAAAATAATGACGTTATACTCACTAATCAGTGTGTAAGAATATGCATGAATCTACTCTCCAAATATAACATTTTAAAATGTAATAGCTAGAAGCTGTGACGTACATGACAGTATTACAAATCTGTCATTGGTATACTGAATATTGAATCTTTGCACAAGACTGATTCCTAAAGATTTTACAAATGTATGATAGAGTCATGATAATATACACCTACATGTATGACTCATTGTTACACTATCAGGTGCTTTGCCTACAAAGGAGAGAAGAACTTGACTATGATATATATATGGTTCCAACTCTGTCTGTAGGATGACTTCTGCTTTTATAGAGGGTGCCAATTAATATGAGTGACAAATAACTTTTTACAGCTTCTGTAAATGAAAAGACATCTGAATCCACACTGATGTGCATAGAGTAATATTTCATGCAAGGAACTTAATAAATATTTTACAGAAATATAGCTCACATTACTTAGAGAGCCACATACCTTTACAGAGGTCGAAATACTGAGTGCCTGCCCTTTTTCCAGTCAATCTGTCACAATGGCTATTATTTTACATTTATATTCAGACTTTAATTTGAGTCAACCATGTTTGGTCCAGCAGGTCTGGTTTTGGGCTGGCAGAATTTGTAGGTTACCGGATTGAATGTCCTGCAGGAAATTCAGTCAATTAATTCATTTTACCTTATTTTTGTGCTTATATCCAATTAAGGTCCTAGGCACACATCTCAGCTATCTGGATTGTCTGTCCAGGACAGAAGGTTAGTGGTTAGTGAGAAAGAAGGAAGGAAATGTTTTATTTAACGACACACTCAACCACACATTTTATTTACAGTTATATGGCATCGGAAGTTCGAGAATGAAGGAAGGAAATGTTTTATTTAACGACACACTCAACCACACATTTTATTTACAGTTATATGGCATCGGAAGTTCGAGAATGAAGGAAGGAAATGTTTTATTTAACGACACACTCAACCACACATTTTATTTACGGTTATATGGCATCGGAAGTTCGAGAATGAATGAAGGAAATGTTTTATTTAACGACGCACTCAACCACACATTTTATTTACGGTTTTATGGCATCGGAAGTTCGAGAATGAAGGAAGGAAATGTTTTATTTAACGACGCACTCGAACACATTTTATTTACTGTTATATGGTTAAGGACCACATAGATATATAGAGAGAGGAAACACACTGTCGCCACTTCATGGGCTACTCTTTTCGATTAGCAGCAAGAGATCTTTTATATGCGCCATCCCACCAGTCGTGAATAAGAGAGAAATCGGTGTAGTGGTCTTACACCTACCTACTGAGTCTTTAAAACTTGCTCAGGGTGGGAGCTGGAACCAGGCTTCGAACCGAGTACCTACCAGCCTTATATGTCCAATGGCTTAACTGCGACACCACCGACTTTCAGCCAATTTCGAACCCTGCTTTAAGTGGCCGTTTAACACCAGACTGACTGTTAGAGTATATATAGTGCACTGGCATTGTGTCTGATGGAACATGTTGACATTTGGTTAGTTAGTGCCTATAATGAAAGTTTTTTATTGATTTCCTCTGTCACAGAATTGTGTAATGGTCTATGTTTTTAACGGCAATATAGCTCGCAGATTGACAAGATCCAGAAGAAAAAACACTCCCCAGACAAATTAACCCCATATTAACACCGGCATTTGTCATGTTGTAATTGTCTTTGATGTTCAGTTCTATGTATGAAAACACCCTGTGGAGCTATTACTGAGTCTAAAAACAACCTATCCTCTGATGCATTTAAAAGCCATTTAGTACATTATTTGTTAAACATTTAAAATACTAAGTCCAATTTCACAAAACATCGTAAGCCTAGTTTTGCATGTAAACGTAAATCTACGACTGAATCCCAATTCTTACTACTATTATAGTTCAACATATATAGTTAAAAGAAGACATATTTCATTTTCTTTTGTCTTTAAAATACTCCAGCTTCTGTAATGATGTAATTTTCTGTGTGAAACTGATGCCAAACATGTGTATAATGTGTATAAGACAGGCAAATTTGTGCTATAACTGACCTGTATAACTGCTATAATGTTGAGTGAAATGGGCCTCTGGAAGTGTTAGGAGTACTGGTATTAAACTTGCCCAAGAAGGTTCTACCATGTTTCATTTTATATGAAAGAAAGAAATGTTTTATTTAACGATGCACTCAACACATTTTATTTACGGTTATATGGCGTCAGACATATGATTAACGATCACACAGATTTTGAGAGGAAACCCGCTGTCGCCACTACATGGGCTACTCTTCCGTTTAGCAGTGAGGGATCTTTTATTTGCGCTTCCCACAGGCAGGATAGCACAAACCATGGCCTTTGTTGAACCAGTTATGGATCACTGGTCGGTGCAAGTGGTTTACACCTACCCATTGAGCCTTGCGGAGCACTCACTCAGGGTTTGGAGTCGGTATCTGGATTAAAAATCCCATGCCTTGACTGGGATCCGAACCCAGTACCTACCAGCCTGTAGACCTGCCACGACGCCACCGAGGCCGGTCCCATTTTATATGAATGGATAAAAGTAATTATTTAAAGTTTGTTTGCTTTGTTTAACTACACCACTATAGAGAACATTGATTTATTAATCATCGGCTTTTGATAATTTTGATATATATATATATATGTTGTCTTACAAAGGAAACCTGCTACATTTTTCCATTAGTAGCAAGGGATCTTTTATATGCACCATCCCACACATCGCACATATCATGGCCTTTGATATACCAGTCGTCGTGCACTGGCTAAAATGTAATTATATTCACTGGACAATATTGTTGTTATTTCGTATACGAGGGTTTGCGATGATGCTTAAAACATGTGTCCTGACTTGTAATTTGCCTCCATTGACTCATACTTTTTAAAACTGAGGGTCACAACTGACTCACAGTATTTTAAACTTTCTAGTAGTAAAAATTTGCTAATATTTCCAACATTATTGTATATTATACATTGGTCCATTACAGTTCCAGGGGCGGGACGTAGCCCAGTGGTACAGTGTTCGCTCGATGCGCGGTCGGTGTGGGATCGATCCCTGTTGGTGGACCCATTGGGCTATTTCTCGTTCCAGCCAGTGCACCACAACTGGTATATCAAAGGCTGTTGTATGTACTACTCTGTCTGTGGGATGGTGCATATAAAAGATCCCTTGCTGCTAATCGGAAAGAGTAGCCTATGAAGTGGCGACAGCAGGTTTCCTCTCTCAATATCTGTGTGGTCCTTAACCATATGTCTGATGCCATATAACCGTAAATAAAATGTGCTGAGTGTGTCGTTAAACAAAACGTTTCTTTATTTTATTTATTGGAGTTCCAGAAATCATAATGGTCAGTACTTCAGTTCTGAGATGAAAACAATATGAGAACTAATTATACATCAGAATTACTAAATGTATTCAGTTTACTTTTTATTGTGAAAGAATGATGTATGCCTGTACATGGGAGGGGAGGGGTAATGATCAAACCATACAAAATGTGTACACGAGGTGAAGGGGTTAGAAAATCCCAGATTTTGTGCATACATGTATGTAGTTTACAGATTGCCCCTTTCCACTTTAAACGAGAACAAACGTCAAATAAATTCAGAATAAAAAGTTATCTAACTTGGGGCAATATATATAAGATGTGATCCATTTCCATTTTAACCTTTGATGGTCCTTGATTCTTCCCACACACATCTCAGCCTGTCACTTAAAATCATCTAGAGATAAGACTGTTTTGGTAAAGTGTCTTTCTTAGAAGTCAGAGGTTATTAAGTGCATATTGTATTTTTAAAAATACTTGGCCGTTAGCTACATTAAGCAATGTGTTAGAATGTCATTTAAAAAAGAAGAAAAAAAAAAGGGGAACTCTAATAAGAATTTATAATTGCCAAAATTGTAAGGTATATTAGCTGTAGGGAATGGTTATATGATAATAGTAAATTAATTGGGCAAACTGGTAGTTCAGTATTACAGTAGGTTTTATGACCACCAAAGATCTTGAAGGACGATTGGGGTCAGAAGTGAAATTTGAAAGGTGACAGTTTTATATCAGTAAATCACAAATTCAAACAATAAAACTGACTAAAAACAAAACAATAACAACTGTATGATCAACAGAATGAAAAGGATTGACAGAAATAATATTTCACAGTGATTAATGGACCTTCCTGGAAATTGTCAAAATTGAGAATGACACCCCACGCACGTGTACGGAGCAACTGTGTGATGTATGTGCAAACTATGGAATGTGTTTCGGTGTGTTGATAAACAGACCTGAACATTCTTTAATAGGATGTCTGTGGTCAAAACGTATGTTCGGTCTAATAGTTGATATTAACATTAATATTTCAGGTTCCCCTACTTTTTTGAAGAGTATATATAATACAGACATTCTTGACATGGTAGCAGAATTGCATCTCTGTTTTGGTTAAAGTCTAAGGATCTAATTCACAAAACTCTCACAACATTGCGACTCGCAGTGCAATGCAAAAAGACTTGCAAGAATGATGTGATGTTGTCTTAATGGTACCTATAAACATTATTTGGTGAGACACTGTTCTAATGGGTTCTCATAGAACTGTGTTAAGTATTCATCTAAGGTGGCATTATTTGGTGAGACACTGTTCTAATGGGTTCTCATAGAACTTGTGTTAAGTATTCATCTAAGGTGGCATTAAAGGCTGGCCTCTGAAGACAGGTGAATTTGTGCTACTTGAAATACTGTTAATACACTGGCTTGAGTTGTGTTGTGGTTAAGCCATCGGACATAAAAAAGAGTAAAGTTTGTTTTATTTAACGACGCCACTAGAGCACATTGATTTTTTTATCTTATCATTGGCTATTGGATGTCAAACATATGGTCATTCTGACACTGTTTTTTAGAGGAAACCCGCTGTCGCCACATAGGCTACTCTTTTATGACAGGCAGCAAGGGATCTTTTATTTGCGCTTCCCACAGGCAGGATAGCACAAACCATGGCCTTTGTTGAACCAGTTATGGATCACTGGTCGGTGCAAGTGGTTTACACCTATCCATTGAGCCTTGCGGAGCACTCACTCAGGGTTTGGAGTCTGTATCTGGATGAAAAATCTCATGCCTCGACTGGTCTCCAAACCCAGTACCTACCAGCCTGTAGACCGATGGCCTAACCATGACGCCACCGAGGCCGGTTCATCGGACATACGGCTGGTAGGTACTGCATAGGTTCACAGCCTGGTACCGGCTCCCACCCTGAGCGTGTTTTAACGACCACTACTCCCTCTTTTCTCTCAATAACCCACTACTAACAACTAACAACTAACAACTAACCCACTGTCCTGGACAGACAGCCCAGATAGCTGAGATGTATGCCTAGGACAGCGTGCTTGAACCTTAATTGGATATAAGCACGAAAATAAGTTGAAATGAAATGAATTTTTTTTATTAAGCTATAGTTACAGGTTTGGCTGTAATTGAGTAATTAAATAGTTATCCTGCTTTGGTTAAAGTCCAAGGGCTTTATTCACAAATGTAGCTCTCTTAGGCTCTGCTAGATAACAAAGCATCCTCTTTGCAAGTGTTTTTGCATTGCACTGCAATATCACAAAGTTACGAGAGTTTGGTGATTTAGGCCCTTGGTGCCTTATTCACTAAATTTTAGAACCTTTGCGATCTCACAGTGCATGCAGTGCAATGCATTAATGTAATACAAAAAGACTGACAAGGATGATGTGAGATTTGTGAATAATAAGATACCAGATCCAAAAAGGTTTTATAATATTTTGCCTTACCTGTACTTATAAACATCATTTTGATAGACATTTTGTTCTGATGGGGTCTTTAAATTGTATTATGCATATATTCTTCAATCATGGTCTATGCTTATACAATTTTTAAAATCTTAACTGAAGGCTTGATAACATTGTCCATACAACTAGCATGTAGTTAAAGTGTGGATATTTTGCTGAGTTCTTCAATTTGGACTTTAAAGTCTTGTAAGCAGTCATGCATTTATAGTCTGTCTCATCATTCTATAAAAAAAAAAATTGCAAATAATTTCAGTTTTGTTTGACGTAAGAAGAAAATAAATAACAAATAAAAATGAAATAACAAAAATATACTATTTTCGTGTCTAATTCAAAAAAAAAAATTGGTTCAGCAATAAATAACTTGTAGTAAATTCCATAGGATGAAAAAAGGCATTCTGTGTGGGACGGACTGTAAGATAGCATCAAAACTGGTTTCTTAAGACAGGTCTTGTTTCAGCCAGTGCATCACAACAGGTTAAAGTTCGTGGTATATGCTATCCTATCTATGGAAATGTGCATTTAAAAATCCCTTGCTGCTAATGGAAAAATGTAGCAAGTTGTCTGCAACAATTACATGTCATAAGTACCAAATGTTTAACATCCAATAGCTGATGATTAATTAATCAATGTGATCTAGTGGTGTCGTTAAATAAAACAAACTTTAACATTCTTAAGACAGGCAAATTTGTGCTACGTACATCATGACTTTAAATACAGTTATTAAACTAATCCTCTTAAAAGTTGTGTAATAGAGGTGGACTCTTTATGATCAAGATTCTTACTGTTCCTTCTAGTTTAAAATAGGTGTAGTGCATTTGAACCTTATCGATTTTTTTCTTTTGTATTTTCCTTCTATTTCAAAAGGGGTGCAGGATATTTGACCCTAATAGGTTTTCTTCTTTTGTATTTTTGTTCTATTTTCAAAGAGGTTCTGCTAGTACATTTGACACTAATCAGTTTTCTTCTTTTGTATTTTTGTTCTATTTTCAAAGAGGTGCTGCTAGTACATTTGACGCTAATTAGTTTTCTTCTTTTGTATTTTTGTTCTATTTTCAAAGAGGTGCTGCTAGTACATTTCACACTAATCAGTTTTCTTCTTTTGTATTTTTGTTCTATTTTCAAAGAGGTGCTGCTAGTACATTTGACGCTAATTAGTTTTCTTCTTTTGTATTTTTGTTCTATTTTCAAAGAGGTGCTGCTAGTACATTTGACACTAATCAGTTTTCTTCTTTTGTATTTTTGTTCTGTTTTCAAAGAGGTGCTGCTAGTACATTTGACACTAATCAGTTTTCTTCTTTTGTATTTTTGTTCTGTTTTCAAAGAGGTGCTGCTAGTACATTTGACACTAATCAGTTTTCTTCTTTTGTATTTTTGTTCTGTTTTCAAAGAGGTGCAGGACATTTGGCCAAAATTAGTTTTCTTCTTTTGTACTTCCATTCTCCTTTCAAAGAGATCCAGTATATTTGATTCTCAACAGTTTCCTTAATCTTTCAGTTTATTTCCAAAGAGCGTATCTATATCTTCATAAATGGCTACAGGTGACAGTAGAACTGATTTGAAATGTAATGTTGTACCACTGGCAACTAATAACCATATATATCAAATAACCAATAGTCTGGCACATGAATAATTAAATCACACAAATGGTATGATTGAATTCCAATGTTACAGCATAGCATAGACGTGAAACATGATACGTTAACTCTAAAACTGGTTTAATGTTATTAATTAATACACAAAGTATTTTGCACTGAATCTCCAGCCGACCATAATAATTTTTGCTCATGCATTTCCATTGGTATTTTATTTCTCAAGACCGTGATTCTTTTTCACCGACAATCAATGTGTTCTGTCATGTTCTTTTTCCCGATTGCATTATCATGAAAGCAAACCACTCCAAGCCTTTCCGTAACTTATTATTTCTCACCATCACTGCCAAAGTATCGCTACTTATGTGTAACACTTAATAAATGTGAAAGTCGTGTTACATCACAAACATAAGTTCCCGTTTTTGTCGAGGGGCATGTTTGCTGTGTGACATGGACCGATTACGTTTCTGCGGTCCCCCACAGCTAATTTGAATAGAAATAATGATAATATTGCCTCAGATACGATCGTCAAAGAATTATGAGTCTTTTTTTTCTATTAAGAAAAATCAATTACATGATATATTACTCACAGGATCAGAGACTCATTAATAGAAATACAGTTGGTTTTATGTCTAGCTTGATTGCTAGCGACATGGGCAATCCATATATATGCATACGCAGTGTTTGTTTTTTGCAGTTTAACGGTGAGAGATATTGAAAATAAATGCTGGCTAGTCACTTTTCTTTGAGCAGCATTGAGTTTGTATTAACACGTTTTGATTTGTGGAGGTTTTGTCAATTCGTACTAAGCAGAGGTGGTTGCTTTGATTTGAAAATAAATATTTGAATAATCCCGGATGTAGCAAATTGGGAATGAATAACATATTGGCAAACATATTTTTTTTTTGGTTTAGTTTGAAGCATGTGTGTTGCACTGTGTAAATATTACAGGTTCAGAGCTGCATGGTGTGTATAGAAAAATGTATTGTGGAGACCATCACATTAAAAGAAAAACTGTGCATGTGATGTTATGTGTGTATTCACTACATATACACAGTTTGTATTTTTACAATGACACCTTAGAAAATATTGCATTCCGATACACTGGTATATTTGTAAATGTCAGCTATTTTAAACATGAAAAATTGCCCTTTGTTTTCTGACACTTACATGTATGAAAAAATGTATAGCACATATTTTTTGTCATGCTAAATCTGTAGTTCACACCAGTACAGATATTTATAGCATATTAAACAAGCTTCCGTTTTGTATCATGTTTATGTCCCGAGTGAAATAATTTTCAATTGTCATGAGCTTTAGTGAGTGACAATGAAAATTATTTCATGAGGATATAAATATGATACAAAATGGTAACAAGTTTAATATCCTATTTATTACCAATAATCGATCTTAATGTATATCACACAACTCGTTTGGTTGATGTTCATGTAAGGTTGTAGTGCGCCAATCGATGATGTCATCGTGTGATACTGAAGTGTTGCATCCCACTTGGTGTTCTAGTGGGACATATCACATTGATATGCACCAAGATATTTTTAACCATATGGGTAATAAGATGTGTTTTGTCACATTCGATTCAGTGTGTTTCTTTTTCAACTGGTACAATACTCACTAGACCCAGACCCATGCACAGTCCCAGATCTAGCTCTGGTGTGTAAATTCTGCCAGATGTATTACTATTAATTTGTGAGAATTTGATCTGGAAGGAAGAAGGAAATGGTTCATTTAACAACGCACTCAACACATTTTATTTATGGTTATATGGCATCAGAAATATGGTTAAAGACCACACAAATATTGGAAAAGGAAACCCACTGTTGCCACTTCATGGGCTACTCTTTTCGATTAGCAGCAAGGGATCTTTTGTATGCACCATCCCACAGACAAGATAGCACATACCACAGCCTTTGATATACCTGTCGTGGTGCACTGGCTGGAGCGAGAAATAGCCCAGTGGGCCAATCCTTGATCTGGTTATATACCCTGTAAAGAAGATAAATAAGAGAAGTTACTAAATGCAGTACATTGCCATGAAATGTTATTTTAGGGGTCAAATTATCGTCTCTTCCTTTTTTGATTAACTAATTCAATATAAATAAATTGAGTAATATGCATGATTAAGTAACTGTCAGAAATGACAGTTAATTTTCTTTCAAAAATTACAAAGTGATATATTAATGCACTATTTCATTGTTATGGCTAAGTGGTCAAGTTTATTGTTTATTTACGATGTATATATCATAAAATATTATTGGTTTCTATTACTTAAATGTTTTGACATCCAGTAGCTGATGATTAATAAATCAATTATGTGGTGTTGTTAAACAAAACAAACTTTAACTTTAACTCTTAACACTTGCTTTTATTAGTAATGTAAAAAGTAAAGTTTGTTTTATTTAACAACGCCACTGGAGCACATTGATTTTTTGTATCTTATCATCGCTATTGGATGTCAAACATATGGTCATTCTGACACTGTTTTTTTAGAGGAAATCAGCTGTCACAAAATTGTATTTAAACAAAAACTACAACCCCTGATCTTTTGATCAAATGTACATACAAGATCAGTACAATATGGAAGGAAATGTTTGATTTAAATGACGCACTCAACACATTTTATTTACGGTTATATGGCATCAGACATATGGTTAAACCGGTAATGCCTGTAACTATCACCTCACTGACAAAAGTATAAAGCTTTGCCATGATTATGGTTCAATTAATCCTCATGCCAATTTGCAGTTATAAATTTATACAAAGAGTTGATTTAAAACATGGATTCGATTTTTAATTTTTTTTCAATCGACAACACTTAAGTTTTATGAAACTTCATTTAATGAAGTAAATTTCATTGATTACTGCATGTAGCAGTCCAATTCATATATGGCTACTTTTGAAAAATGTTAAAAAAAAAAAATTGCTACATTGAATCTCATAATGCATTGATTACTGAAGCATGTAATAATACCCCAAAGACCGCCATTAACTTGAGTTCACTACAAATTTTTATTACAACAATTATTACACCTGATTTCTTTAATTGTACAAAGAAAATCATGGCTATTTTTTTTCTTTATACTGACTCTGAAATGGCTTTACATTAGACGCAATAACAGAATTTTATCTGAGGATGTTGCTTGGTGTTGCTAAGAATTAGGTAGTGAGATGACATAATTTATCACCAAAGTTTGCGCTATAAGTTCGTATATTCATTTCATTTAGCTTATTTTTTCGTGCTTATATCCAATTAAGGTTCAAGCATGCTGTCCTGGGCACACACACCTCAGCTATCTGGGCTGTCTGTCAAGGACAGTGGGTTAGTTGTTAATTGTTAGTGGTTAGTGAGACAGAAGAGGGTGTAGTGGCCTTACACCTACCCATTGAGTTGTTAAAACTTGCTTTGGGTGGGAGCCGGTACCAGACTGTGAACCCAGTATCTACCAGCCTTATGTTCGATGGCTTAACCACGATGCTACCAAGGCCGGTAGTTCATATGTAAAAAAAATCCCCTGCCGGTGGTAACATGTGGGAGTAGCCTATGTGGTTGCAACATGTCTGATCCTCTCTAATTACACAGTAATCCTTGTTCTATAGACACACAGACGACGCAGACAGCTTTGTTGAATGCCCAGAACAGGATGCTTGAATTGTAATTGGATAAAATCTTGCTGTCTTAGACATAGTAACCTTGAGGAATTGGAATATCTATAAAAATAAATCATCATCATTGTAATCATAATCGTAATCAAAATCATCATCATCATCATCATCATAATCATCATCATCATCACTACCATTACAATCACAACCACCACCACTACCATCATCACCACAAATTGTGCCTCCACCATCACCATCATTACCATTGTCACCACCATTATCACTACCACCATCATGATGATCATCATCATCATCATTATCACAACCACCCCACCACTACAGTCAGAGTCATCATGACCACCACCAATACTATCATCATTATCACCATCACTATTACCACCACCATCATCATCATAACCATTGCTACTATACCATCATTATCATCATCAACACCACCATTACCACCACCACAACCACCAACATCATCATCATCACTTCGACCCCTACAGTATGATCACCACTGTTGTCACCACCATCATCAATACCACCATTGTCATTATCATCACCATTACTGCTACAACCACCACCATTGTTATCATCACCACCACAAGCATTATCATCACCACCACAACCATCATCATCATCTTCACCTCGTTTTCTACAAATCAGTATCTTCATTATCATCTTCACCAGCATCACCACAACCACCACAACCACCACAACCACCATCATTACAATGACAGCCATGACCACCATCATCAATACCACCATGATCATTATCATCACCATTGCTACTACCACCACCATTGTTATCACACCAGCACAAACACCATCATCACCACCACCACTACAAATTAGTATCATCAACATCACCACTATAACCATCATCACCATCATCACCATTGCTGCTACCACCATCATCATCATTACTACCACAAAAACCACTATCATCAACTTCACCTTCTCCACTACAAATCAATCATCATCATCATCATCATCTTTACCAGCACCAGCACAACCATCATCATTACAACTACAATCATCACAACCATTATCAATACCTCCACCATCATTATCATCACCATTGCTACTACCACCACCATTGTTATCACACCACCACAAACACCAACCACTACGAATCAGTATCATCATCATCACCACCATAACCATCATCATCATCATAACCATTGCTGCTACCACCACCATCATCATTACTACCACAACCACCACCATCATCACCTTCACCTCCTCCACTACAAATCAGTATCATCATCATCATCATCTTCACCAGCACCGGCACAACCACCACAACCACCATCATTACAACTACAATCATGACCACCACCATCAATACCACCACAACCACCACCATCATCAACTTCACCTCCTCCACTACACATCAGCACCATCATCATCATCATCATCTTCACCAGCACCACACAGCCACCACAACCACTATCATTACAACTACAACCATCACCACCATCGTCATCATCATCTCCACCAGCACCAGCACAACCACCATCATTACAATTACAAGCATGACCACCACCATCAATACCATGTACACTAAACACACATAAAGATAATGACAGTGATTGCCGACCAGGTCCAAATATATCCTCTGGGTGTGCTGAAATCATTTGCCAAATCCAAACTAGCAAAACTCCTCTCTTATCACAGAAATTATATTGTCAACACAGTTTGACCAAACTGTTTAACTGTCATCTCTGGAGTACCACATAAACCTTCAGATTGCATTTAGTAAATTGCGGCTGTGGATAGAGTTTCCTCCGATTTACAAACGGGGAATTGATCTTTGCTCCTTCGGGGAATAGCAAACCAAATGTAATAGAGAAATGCTTTGAAATTTGATTTGCCCTTGTTATGCTCGCTGAGCCTTGCCCCGGGTGTGTTTTCCTATCGGTCATTATTTGATATTAAAATAAAAAGTGCTAATCTTTCTTCATGGTTTGGGAATACGTCCATACACCGTGACTAACTACATGATTGTGCAGTCTTTTATCGCTGGCTCCGCCCAGGAGATAAATTTGACATGCTCTTATTTTATGAAATATCTGTAACTTACAAATTTCAGTCAATATAGGTTCCCAAGAAAACAATAAAGAAATTAAGTTATTTGTATTTGGGGTTTGTCTAGGATCAGTTTCCGTCAGTCTAGGATCAGTCTCCATCAGTCTAGGATCAGTCTCCATCAGTCTAGGATCAGTTTCCGTCAGTCTAGGATCAGTCTCCATCAGTCTAGGATCAGTCTCCATCAGTCTAGGATCAGTTTCCGTCAGTCTAGGATCAGTCTCCATCAGTCTAGGATCAGTTTCCATCAGTCTAGGATCAGTCTCCATCAGTCTAGGATCAGTCTCCATCAGTCTAGGATCAGTTTCCGTCAGTCTAGGATCAGTCTCCGTCAGTCTAGGATCAGTTTCCGTCAGTCTAGGATCAGTCTCCATCAGTCTAGGATCAGTCTCCATCAGTCTAGGATCAGTTTCCGTCGGTGGGCCCACTGGGCTATTTCTCGTTCCCGCCAGTGCACCTCGACTGTAGTATGTGCTATCCTGTCTGTGGGATGGTGCTTATAACAGATTCCTTTCTACTGATGGAAAAATGTAGTGGGTTTCCTCTCAATGACTGTCAAAATGACCATATGTTTGATATCCAGTAGCCGATGATTAATAAATCAATGTGCTCTAGTGGTGTTGTTAAACAAACACACTTTCTTCTTTTTTTTCTTTTCATCTTTCTAACTGTATGTTGACTTATATTTTAACACTATCAGTTATTTGTTATATATACACATACCTGTGACAAAACACTTCAAAATGTCAGCACGAATAAATTTAGCGAGAACAGATATCATTTTCCTTGCAATTGCAATTAAAAAGGGTATTAAATCAATATATTGCTTAATTTGTTTTTGGAAGTATATGACATAAAGGTAGGTACCTGTACACTGATCTCAGTGGTGTAGTGGACATGGCTGTCACCCAGAGCAAGTTTAACAACTCCATGACAGGGGCGTCAGAAGCGATACGGCCAGTACAGCCATGGCTGTACCACTTTTTTGGCCAGGAATGTTTGGGGTTTTTTCTCTTCCTATGGCGCTCCCATGGTATAGATCTCATCATATACATTGCTTTCATGGCCGTACCAACTTTTAATTGCTTCCAACACTCCTGATGGGTATACGGCAACTACAACTACTTCTCTCTCATTAGGGGCGGGATGTAACCCAGTGGTAAAGCGTTCGCTTGATGCACGGTCGGTCTAGGATCGATCCCCGTCGGTGAACCCATTTAGGCTATTTCTCATTCCAGCCAGTGCTCCACAACTGATGTAGCAAAGGCCGAGATATGTACTATCCTGTCTGTGGGATAGTGCATATAAAAGATCCCTTGCTGCTAATTGAAAAAGAGTAGCGCATGAAGTGGTGACAGCGGGTTTCGTCTCTCAATATATGTGTGGTCCGTAACCATATGTATGACACTATATAACTGTAAACAAAATGTGTTAAGTGCGTCGTTAAATAAAACATTTCCTTCTTTCCTTCCTTCTCTCTCACTAACCATTAACAACAAATCACTAATCCTTGGTCCTGAGGGAAAAAAGCCCAAATAGCTGAGGTATATGTCCAGGATGGCATGATTGAACCGTTATTGGATATAAGCATCAAAATAACTTTAAATGAATAAAATTAAACACAGTTTCACCATTCATTTCATCATCATCATCTTTTTAAATCTATTTTTGTGACAATTAATTCTGCAATTTCAACATTCATTTCATCATTATCATCATCATCTTTATTTAATCTATGTTTGTGATGTTAATTGTACATAACACAATATATATGCCTTGACATGTTTGTGGAAGTTTTTTTTTAAATATACATCTGTTAAAAATAGAAAAAACCCAATTTAAATACAGATAATCACAGCCCTTTGAAATGTAACAAAATTACAACATGGTTACTGTAGCAAAAGATTAATAAGCTTCCAGATCTCATAGAGCAATTACAGATAATGGTTGCACGAAACACCAATTTCGCATCAACTTTGAAATTAACCTGATTATCTGCCCTTTGTAGGCAAGCCTTGATTACCACCAGCAATTTGTTTTTATACTTGTTTGTTTTCCCGGATTTGAGTGCAAATTGGACATTGCACTTAAAGGTCTTGGTAATTATAAACATGTGATAGGTGGTATAGAAACAGTATACAGTTTTAAGGACTTCATTTCTTTCCTGAAATTGTTAGTGAGCTTTTAGGTTTTTAGGAATGTGGATATAACCCAACCCAACCTTTTTGTCCTGTCCGGCCGAGGCCAGCACCTGTGCCCAAAACAGCTTGTTCTGAATGTGCACGTAAAACTCTATGACATGATCTGACCTAATGGGAAAATGTAGCAAGTTTCCTCTGATGACTATGTGTCACAATTACTAAATATTTTTACATCCAGTAGCCGATGATTAGTAAATCAATGTGCTCAAATGGTGTCGTTAAACAAAACAAATTTTAACTTTTTGGCACTGGACAGCAATGATAGAGTTACAATGAAATTCTGGTACATGTTTAACAATGGCAGAATTCTTTCAAATAATTTTCATCAGCAACATCAATTTTTTTTTTACTGTAATTACGAAAGTTTGGATATTAATGTTTTAATAAATAAAAATTGGTTAGTGCAAATCTTTTTATTAAAATTTATTATACTACAAAACATTTATTTAAAAAAAAACTTCTTTCCCAGAACATTTAATATTTTTTTTAAATTAAAATTATCCCCCACACACACACCAGCCCACCACCACCACTCACTCTGCCGGGCCTATTTCCTGAAACTGATATCTAATGAAACATTTTTACTTTCTACATCCATTAATTTTCTTGACAACTGAGGCATTCATTCTAGACATTTTTCCTGCATTATTAATGTCAGGATGGTCAGTTTTAAGATAGAAAAAAAAGTGTTTAGTAATTTGGATTCTTTTTCCTTGGAGATAATAAAAGTGGTGCCATCTAGGCTCATGAGATGAAGTTGAGAGAACCATTTATTCAAATAGCTCCCACTGTTCGAGGTTTTTCTTCTGCGTAAATTAATACAATGGAGATATATTGATCTGTAAGCCAGCTTCAAGGGTTTCTATTTTCCTGAAATAAGATATTATAGCTTGTAGTAAAACAGTGTATATGCTGCATCCCAAGCTAATATTACATTTGTTTTTGTCTAGATTGTATTAAATTGCATTATGTAATATATATATTATGTTTGGAAATTTGAGGATTTACATTTTTATACTATAACCTGTCAGATTTTGAGAGAATTCCTGTTTACAGAGGATTTAGTTTTGAGAGGTTTCGTTGTATATAGTCTTAAGTACATGTATTAATTCATGACCTTTTTAAACCAGCCACCTCTATATAACAACAGGTAACATCAGCAATGATGTTGTACATATGACAATCTTTGAAACCTTTAAAGGGACATTCCTGAGTTTGCTGCACTTTTTAAGATGTTAGTGACTAAAAGAGACTTTTTAATGATTGTAATTACATATAACATGTATTTTTGTCTGCATACAATACTATACTATAAACTATAGTGCCTGTATATTAAACATGTTTCTGATCATTCTAATATTTGTACTAGGTTAAATTCCATTTTAGTTCCTAAAATATTTTGTTTCATATGTACGAAATTATTTGAAGACAAAATCCAGTTTTGGCTTCTTACAAATATTAAGATGACCAGAAACACATTGAATATACAGATACTGATATTCTAAACAAGAAAATATATTTAATATGTAAGTTTAATCGTAGAAATATTGTATTAGTCGGAAACATCGTACAATGCAGCAAACTCAGGAATGTCCCTTTATTTGTTGACTGCAAACAATTTACTATAGTCTTGGATTGAAACATGTTGAATATAATATACAAAAATACTGGGAAAAGTTATCCAAGTTAAGAGACTCTCTACTATATTCTTTACAAAGCTGTCAATTTTTTTTTAATTAAACAAACAAAAAATTGGCATTTTAAAAGTAATAACATCATCATTGTAAAGAATAAAATTAATGTAAGTTATTGTCAGATTTGTAAAGCAATTGATTACTATGGTTATAAGTATCTTCAGCTTTCAGTTATACAATTGATTTAAAAAAAAATCTTTTCATCATTCGATCTGTAAATGTATATCATTGGTAAATATTAGAAAGGATAATGATTTTTGCCTGCAGCATTTATGATTTAAAATTAAACAGTTGTTACCCCGGTACTTCAATACGATTATGACATTAATGGTTTTTTACTATGACATTATATAACTATGCATAGAGATAATGGGTTGCAATGTAAACAAAGTGGCACACAATATTTCAAGCCATTATGTTTTAAATATCTTTTTGATGACATTATATAAAGAAATACACAATGGTGTTACAATGTAAACAGACTATTTACTTTAAACCATTATGTTTTAAATGTATATAATATACTAATAGGTATTTTCAGCCATTAAATAATCTGTGTGAAAAGTTCCTGTTCTAAACAACACTTACTTCATCAAATAAATAATTTACCCAGTATGAAGAAATCTTTTTTATTGAATGAAAACATATTTTATTGTATAAAGGACAAAAGAATTGGGCACAAGTTTGTCGATATACAAAGCCATCTTCTAATATTTGTATTCAATATTAATTCCAAAAGTATTATTTTATTTTTTATTCACAATGTGATTTGGGGTTTTTTATTGAACAATAATCCATATTAGCGTATTATTAAAAGAAATGCTGATTATATACCTTTATTTTGTAATTAAGAATCCTCTAATGTTTTGTTCAGAACCATTTAACTAGACTTACTAGGACTCTTTGAGAAGAGAAAAAAATGGTGGAGAGGAGCAGGGTCTGGAATTACATACACATTAACTTGATTTTCTTTTTTTTTTATTGCAAAATTATTTATTTTTATTTTATTTTATTTTATTTTTTTATCTCTCCATTAAATTCCATCATTTCTCCCAATCTGGCAACTCATCCTATCTTTCATCTTCTTTTGGTGTCCACCTCCACATCCCAATCCTTGTCTCTCCAACTGCAACATGTGCTTGCCTCTTGTAGCCAGCATGTGTCACAGACTTAACTTGATTTTCATGGTTATATTCAAGTTAGGCTCAAGCACACTGTCATTGGCACAAACCTTAGCAGTGTGGAATATCTGACTAGAACAGTAGAACTTGTTAATGAGACAGAAGTTGGTGAAATGGTTTTATACCTCTCCATTGAGCTATAAAAAAAGAAGGTTAAAGTTTGTTTTGTTTAACGACACCACTAGAGCATATTAATTTATTAATCATCGGTTATTGAATGTCAAACATTTGGTAATTTTGACATATAGTCTTACAGAGAAACCCACTACGTTTTTGTTTCCTATTAGTATGGCAAGGGATTTTTTATATATCCACCATCCCAAAGACAGGATGGCACATACCATGGCCTTTGATATACCAGTCATGGTCCAGTCATGGTGCACTGGCTGAGACAAGAAATCCCCACTGAGCTGTTAAGATACATGTAAATTTAAATGCACTGTGTGGAATCCAGTACTGGAATGTAAACCTAGCTACTTACTACCAATCTTAAAGGGAGAGTCCTGAGTTTACAACCATTGTAAACTGTTTCCGACCAATAGAGCCTTTTCGATGACATAACATACAAATTAAATACATTTTCTTATTTAGAATATCAGTGTCTGTATTAACAAGGTGTTTGTTGTTGTCCTAATGCTTGTATATACTATAGTAGCCCAGACCGGATTTTACCTCCCAATAATTTCGTACGTATGAAAAAATATATATCACGAATTAAAGTAAAAACTGAGTGCTACAAACATTAGTATATGACCGCAAACACATTCGATATACAGACACTGGTATTCTAAACAAGAAAATGCAATTAGTATGAAATATTAGTCGCCAACAACAAGTCTCTGTTATCGCAAACATCTTACAATGGCTGCAAATTCGGGACCGTCCCTTTAAGTCTTATGGCTTATAACCACTCCCCAATTTGTCTCTTACTGACCTCTAACAACTAACCACTAATTCCCGTTCTAGGCAGGGGCGTAGGCTGGGGGGGTTCGGGGGGTTCAGACGAACCACCCCTACCCCCTGCTGAAGCAAATGGTCCAGTTTCAGAACTAAAACATACAGGTTTATACAGATGGAGTTTCTGGTGGTGCAACAACAAAATAGAAAAAGGGTCCACTTGGTTCATATTCGAACCCCCCCCCCCCCGGTCCAGACCATGCTACACCCCTGGAAGGTGTGTAAGTGTACCCAGTTTGCATCCTGCTTGAACCTTAATTGGCTATAAACAGGAAAATCAAGTTAAAATGAAATAAATTAACTATAATTATTCTATTTATTGATGGGACTTGACTGCTCTGCAATACATAAAAATAATTAAATAATATTTTTTAATTACTGCAAAAGCTTTTAGAAAGCATAGTAAAAAACAAAACATGCCTCAATGCATGCAGTATTTCCCATGTGACATATGTACTGATTTAATGTCACATTACAGCTGTAAATTTACCCCTTGGTGAGATATGATCAATCTGCAAATGAACTTGTTATTGAATCTGATTAATTCCATGTATATTAAAAAAAATTGTCGAAAAAAAAGAAAGAACAAAAAAAGTGTTAAGGTATGATTGAATAAATAGTCCTTTCGGAAAAAATTCCTTCAGGCTTATACACATGGGCTGGATCTAACTTCATCAGTAGAACATTGGCCTGAGATGCTTGGGCTGCAGGATCGAATCCCCTTAGCGGAACTACACTCTGATTGTGTTTTTTCCTGTCCAAATCAATACCTTACAACTGGATTAACAAATGATGTGGTATGTGTTGTTCTGTTTGTGGGAAAGTGCATATTAAAGATTGCTTGCTGCTAATGAAAAATTGTAGTAGGTTTCCTCTGATGACTTCGAGTCAGAATTATCAAATGTTTGACATCCAATAGCCGATGATTAATAAATCAATGTGCTCTAGTGGTGTCATTAAACAACTTTTTTTTAAACTTTCAACACCCCACACAAGGACCCTACCATTAACATCCAATAGCCAATGATTAATAAATCAATGTGCTCTAGTGGTGTCATTAAACAACTTTTAAAAAAAGTTTCAACACCCCACACAAGGACTCTACCATTAACATCCAATAGCTGATGATTAATAAATCAATGTGCTCTAGTGGTATCATTAAACAACTTTTTTTAAACTTTCAACATGCCCCACACAAGGACTCTACCACTAACATCCAATAGCCGATGATTAATAAATCAATGTGCTAGAAAGTGCTGTCATCAATTTTTAAACCAACTTTAAACTTTCAACAGACCAAACAAGGACTCTCTACCACAAAGCAATGCTACATCCACTTGACTAGATGTAGAAATATCTATTAACTAAAATATTCATTACACATCACTCATGGTCTGGATCTCCACTCGTAATGCAGTCGCATGACTTGTGCAACATCAATTTCAACACAGAGAGGTGGTAATATGCGATTTATTGCCCTGTTTGCCAATACATTTCCTTTGTAATGAAACCTGTTCTTTCACTGTGTGCATATGCATTTGTTATGAGAATAAAATACAGAGTGATGAAGATTGATATTAAAACAACCTGAAACTCGCTTTTTAGAAAGTTATTCATTACTCGAGTTATTCGATTAACTTGTGGATCCAGACGGCAATCACTAGAAACAGTGTGTATAAAAAATGGTCTCTCAGCTCTGTTCTGAAACCAAGATGGCACGGTGCCAGTCCTATATAATAACAACAATAAAAAAAAACCTAGAAAAAAAGCCATATTAGTGCAATGCTGTGCCAAAGATAAGATGGCTATGGGCCAGTAAAAATACAATATTTTATGCAATGCTGTGACAAAAACCATCAGCGGTATCAATCAATAAATATTTTTTTTTTTTGCATAAAAAAATCATTTAACCCCCCCACCAAGGTTAGGTTTAAACTGTATTTATGTGCCTATACATCCTTTCAAGGTTTATAGGCACAAACATCAAGCAGTGAATTTAAGCAGAGTTTAAAATATACAAATATTATTATACACATGGTGACTAAAGAAACAAATGTTTTATTTAACGACACACTCAGCACATTTTATTTTCGGTTATATGGCGTCAGACATATGGTTAAGGACCATCCTTTCAAGGTTTATAGGCACAAACATCAAGCAGTGTTGTTAAGCAGAGTTTAAATATACAAATATTATTATACACATGGTGACTAAAGAAAGAAATGTTTTATTTAATGACACACTCAGCACATTTTATTTACGGTTATATGGCGTCAGACATATGGTTAAGGACCATCCTTTCAAGGTTTATAGGCACAAACATCAAGCAGTGTTGTTAAGCAGAGTTTAAAATATACAAATATTATTATACACATGGTGACTAAAGAAAGAAATGTTTTATTTAATGACACACTCAGCACATTTTATTTACGGTTATATGGCGTCAGACATATGGTTAAGGACCATCCTTTCAAGGTTTATAGGCACAAACATCAAGCAGTGTTGTTAAGCAGAGTTTAAAATATACAAATATTATTATACACATGGTGACTAAAGAAAGAAATGTTTTATTTAATGACACACTCAGCACATTTTATTTACGGTTATATGGCATCAGACATATGGTTAAGGACCATCCTTTCAAGGTTTATAGGCACAAACATCAAGCAGTGTTGTTAAGCAGAGTTTAAAATATACAAATATTATTATACACATGGTGACTAAAGAAAGAAATGTTTTATTTAATGACACACTCAGCACATTTTATTTTACGGTTATATGGCGTCAGACATATGGTTAAGGACCATCCTTTCAAGGTTTATAGGCACAAACATCAAGCAGTGTTGTTAAGCAGAGTTTAAAAATATACAAATATTATTATACACATGGTGACTAAAGAAAGAAATGTTTTATTTAATGACACACTCAGCACATTTTATTTACGGTTATATGGCGTCAGACATATGGTTAAGGACCATCCTTTCAAGGTTTATAGGCACAAACATCAAGCAGTGTTGTTAAGCAGAGTTTAAAATATACAAATATTATTATACACATGGTGACTAAAGAAAGAAATGTTTTATTTAATGACACACTCAGCACATTTTATTTACGGTTATATGGCGTCAGACATATGGTTAAGGACCATCCTTTCAAGGTTTATAGGCACAAACATCAAGCAGTGTTGTTAAGCAGAGTTTAAAATATACAAATATTATTATACACATGGTGACTAAAGAAAGAAATGTTTTATTTAATGACACACTCAGCACATTTTATTTACGGTTATATGGCGTCAGACATATGGTTAAGGACCATCCTTTCAAGGTTTATAGGTACAAACATCAAGCAGTGTTGTTAAGCAGAGTTTAAAATATACAAATATTATTATACACATGGTGACTAAAGAAAGAAATGTTTTATTTAATGACACACTCAGCACATTTTATTTACGGTTATATGACGTTAGACATATGGTTAAGGACCACACAGATTTGGAGAGGAAACCCGCTGTCGCCACTACATGGAATCTTTTATTTGCACTTCCCACAGGCAGGATAGCACAAACCATGGCCTTTGTTGAACCAGTTATGGATCACTGGTCAGTGCAAGTGGTTTACACCTACCCATTGAGCCTTACGGAGCACTCACTCAGGGTTTGGAGTCGGTATCTGGATTAAAAATCCCATGCCTCGACTGGGATCCGAACCCAGTACCTACCAGCCTGTAGACCGATGGCCTAACCACGACGCCACCGATCCGTTTGTTGGAGACATCATCTGAACATTCTCTCAGTGGTAAAATGTTCGCTTGATGCGCGGTCGGTCTTGGATCGATTCCTGTCGGTGGCCCCATTGGGCTATTTCTTGCTCCAACCAGTGTACCACGACTGGTATATCAAAGGCCGTGGTATATGTTATCCTGTTTGTGGAATGGTGCATATAAAAGATCCCTTGCTGCTAATTGAAAAGAGTAGCCCATGAAGTGGCGACAGTGGGTTTCCTCTCTCAATATCTGTGTGGTCCTTAACCATATGTCTGATGCCATATAACCATAAATAAAATGTGTTGAGTGCGTCGTTAAATATGTGAGACATATGGTTACGGACCACACAGATATTGAGAGAGGAAACCCACTGTCGCCAGAGAACTAATTAAATTGCACTGTTAAATAAAACGTTTCGTTTTTTTAATACATTTTTTTTTAATCTATTTTTTCCAGATCGCTTTGATGCCAAAGGTCACCGGCTGATTGAATTGTTGAATGTTCCTAACAACATCACAGTAAGAGAGGGCGACTTGGCCATTTTACCGTGTGCAGTTTTACACCTTGGAACCAAGCAGGTATACAGACAAACCTCTTTTAACAGAAAACCTGTATTAACAGTCCACCCAGGGTTTGAAATTATTTTCCTACAGCAGTTCAATTTGTGTTTGCTTTAGGCAAAATCCTCACCAATAATTTTAAGCCAGTGATTTTTGCAACAAATAAACATTACTTAAAAAGCAAATATTATCCTCGAACCAATGGCATTAATTTTTTTTATTCAATAAACTGTATTAAGTAAAACCCCTAACCTATAGCATTTCATATTGTAGATGGGCTTGGTGCAATTTGTCTAAGATTGATCCCCGTCGGTTGGGTCCATTGGGCTATTTCTCATTCCAACCAGTGCACCACAACTTTTATATCAGAGGCCGTGGTATGAGCTACATGTGTATCCAACAGAAAATGGTTTATTTAACGACACACTCAACACATTTTATTTACGGTTATATGGCATCGGGTCATGTGTATCTTGTCTGTGGAATGGTGCATATAACAGATCTCTTCATACTAATAGAAAAATCTAGAAGGTTCTCTCTCTAAGACTACATGTATGTCAAATTTACCAAATAAATCAATATGCTCTAGTGGTGTTGTTAAACAAAACAAACTTTTAATTTCTCCCAAATCATGTGACCTAGTAGTATTAAATAACCAGGTTATCACTGTCCCAAACTTTATAATATTGTACAATTTATTAAACAGCCACTTTTCATAAGAAGCCACATTACCTTTCTCCCCATTTATCTTATAATCCTTTGTTAAGCAGTCACCTGTCTTAAGTGGTCACCGAAACATCTGATAAAGTATAATTAAAACCCTTTGTTTAAAGAGGTTGCCTTACTTTTCTCCCAAATCTGGTAAAGTATTATAAATTGAAGTAAAATATGAAGTGAATTTACCAGCCTTGGTGGCTCAGTGGTTAAACCATCGGACTACAGGCTGGTAGGTACAGGGTTCGCAGCCCGGTACCGGCTCCAACCCAGAGTGAGTTCTTAAGGGCTCAGTGGGTAGGTGTAAGGCCACTACACCCTCTTATTGTTTCACTAACCAGTAACCAACTAACCACTAACCCACTATCCTGGACAGACAGCCCAGATAGCTGAGGTGTGTGTGCCCAGGACAGCGTGCTTGAACCTTAATTGGATATAAGCACGAAAATAAGTTGAAATGGATGAATGAACAAAAAGTGAATGTTTATATACATGTATCTATTTTTCAAATGTCTTTTTATCAGTTTTTGAATTCCAGAATCCCTTTGACCTTAATTATCAAACCTAATGACGCTATCACCCTCACCCTGTCCCTCAATGTGATTTGCTATAACAGCAGATTTTAAACTGAACTCTAGTGCTCCAAAAAAGCCCATTGACATGTCCTATATAACTAGAGTAATGTCCAGACATCTGCTCGATCCCTACCCTGACACTAACAGTCTCTTTGGAGATGCCTTAATTTTCTCCCAAATAAAGTAATGTTGTACAAATTGAAGTAAAATACAGTCAAATCCACTTTATTGCATATCGGTTTATAGCATATTTGCATATTATTCGGCTGTACAGAACCATTTAGCATTGAATCAGTACAAATTATGTCGCATATTTGAATAGCTTTATCAAGACAAACTTGCATAGGAAAACCAAAAAATATCGAAAATTTCATCATAAAATGTTCCACAAACCATTAATAAAAGATTATCTTATATACCTGCACATAGAATAAAGCAGAATGTTCTATGTTGATTAAAAATTAATATTAAAAGAAAAAAAGAAGTAAAAGCCGTTACTAAAACAGGCAATGTACAATGTTGACATCTCACGCAAGAAGACCCATTGTAGTGCTTATAGCAATGTGTTCAAGTGTTTATTGCAGTAATCCCGGGACCATTATTGCATCATTTAAGTCTTGATGTCAGGATTTCAGGTGTAATTTGTCCTTTTTTATAAAATCACTTAAAACAATACTGACAATGGAACTCTGTTGACAGAACACAAAAATTTCCATTCACAAGTGGAATAGTCCATTGTTATTTTTAGGTGTGCATGCATTAGCTTAAAGCCTTTAATAACACTGAAAGATGTATTAATGAATATATACAAATATTTTTTTAATTTTAAAGTGCCTTTTTAGCAGTTTCTGAATTCCAGAACCCCTTTGATCTTAATTCCCAAACCTAATGGCACTCCCACCCTCAACCCCTCACCCACTGTGATTTGCTATATCAACATATTTTTAAATGAACTCTAATGCTCCCCAAAAAAAAGCCCATTGACATGTTCTTTGTAAATAATGTCAAGACGTTTGCTTGGTCCCTACCCTAACACTAACAGCCTCTTGTAGATGCCTTAATGTTCCCCCAAATAAAGTAATGTTGTACAAATTGAAGTAGAATATAAATTGAATATACAAATATATTTTTCATTTTAAAATGCCTTTTTAGCAATTTCTAAATTTCAAAACCCCTTTGACCTTAATTCTCAAACCTAATGACACTACCACCCTCACCCTGTTCCTCAATGTGATTTGTTGTAACAACAGATTTTTAACTGAACTCTAGTGCTCCAAAGAAAAAGCCCATTGACATGTTCTATGTAACTAGAGAAATGTCAAGACGTCTGCCCGGTCCCTACACCAACACTAACAGCCTCTTGGGTCCCCTCCATTCTGACACTAGGAGATGATAGAGGACCTGTCATGGTGACAAAGTCTTCACAGACTGAATCAAGTCTGTCCTTGACAGCTGTAATGTGGTGGAGTACAGAGAGAGAGCGTGGCTTTTTTTTAATAATTGCTCAGTTCGGTATCTGAAGAGCAGTTATGTTGTTTAATGTAAAGGACAGTGTCGCAGAAGGATTTAAAAAAAATAAAATAGGGGGCGAATTTATGAAAAAAGAAAGAAAAAAAGTTTGTTTTATTTAACAACACTACTTGAGCACATTGATTAATGAATCATCGGCTATTGGATGTCAAACATTTGGTAATTCCGACTCGTTGTCATCAGAGAAAAGCCACTACATTTTTTCGAACGCAGAGAGGGATCTTTTATATGCACCATTCCAGACAAGATAGCACATACCACAGCCTTTGATATACCAGTCATGCTGCACTGGTTGGAACAAGAAAAAACCCAATCAGTTGAATAGATCCACCAAGGTGGTTTGATCCTGTGATGCAAACACCTCAAGCGAGCACTCTAACGACCAAGCTAAATCCTCCCTCTATGGTATGGTATCTATGGTATACCGGCCTCGGTGGCGTCATGGTTAGGCCATCGGTCTAAAGGCTGGTAGGTACTGGGTTCGGATCCCAGTCGAGGCATGGGATTTTTAATCCAGATACCGACTCCATACCCTGAGTGAGTGCTCCGCAAGGCTCAATGGGTAGGTGTAAACCACTTGCACCAACCAGTGATCCATAACTGGTTCAACAAAGGCCATGGTTTGTGCTATCCTGTCTGTGGGAAGTGCAAATAAAAGATCCCTTGCTGCTAATTGGAAGAGTAGCCCATGTAGTGGCGGCAGTGGGTTTCCTCTCAAAATCTGTGTGGTCGTTAACCATATGTCTGACGCCATATAACCGTAAATAAAATGTGTTGAGTGCGTCGTTAAATAAAACATTTCTTTCTTTCTTTCCCTCTATGGTATGGAATCTGTGGGTTTCATTTGTTACTCCAGACCAAGATTTATATTAAAGCATTTAATGTGTAATCTCTGGTATTGTAATAATACTGCTTTATTTAATGCAGACATCGTTAAACATGTGTGTGCCCTTCTCTTCCTTTACTTTGCCCATCCAGTGAAAATGTTAATGTTATGTAAATTGCAACAGGAAATAATTTGTTTCCAAATTTGTTTCCAGTTATATGCGATAATCGTTTCTATAGTTTTCAACATGTTGAATCATCGAGTCATTCTTATGCAAACTGACAGACCTATAGAATGATAGAATGAATTAATAAATGAGTGAGTAAGTGAGCAAGCAGGTGGGTGACTGAGTTGTTGGATGGATGGATATGTGAGTGAGTGAGTGAATGGATGGGTGGATAAGTTAATGAAAGAGTGAGTAGGTGATTGAATGGATGGATGTATTGGATGGATGTATTAATGAATGGATGGATGTATTAATGAATGGATGGGTGATTGATTGGATATGGGGGAGTGGGTAGGTGAGTGGGTGGATTTGGAAGGGTGGGATTTTGGTGACTTTTGAGTGTGTGAATTGGTTGTATATTTGAGTGAGCAAGTGGATCGGTGGGTATTTAGTTGTGTGTGTGTGTGTGTGTGAGTGAGTGTGAGTGTGTGTGTGTGTGCGTGTGTGTGTGTGTGAATGTGTGTGTGTGTGAGTGTGTGTGTGTGAGTGTGTGTGTGTGTGTGAGTGTGTGTGTGTGTGTATGTGCGTGTGTGTGTGCGTGTGTCTGTGTGTGTGTGTGTCTGTGTGCGTGTGTGTGAGTGTGTCTGTGTGTGTGTGTGTCTGTGTCTGTGTGTGTGTGTGTGTGTGTGTCTGTGTGTGTGTGTGTGTCTGTGTGTCTGTCTGTGTGTGTGTGTGTGTGTGTGTGTGTGTGTGTGTGTGTGTGTGTGTTGTGTGTGTGTGTGTGTGTGTGTGTGTGTGTGTGTGTTTGTGGTGTTTGTTAGTTGTATAGCTGGGGTTATGGTTGAATAAGTGGATGGATGGTTAAGTAACTTAGGTGGTTTTAGTGATTCAGTGAGTGAGTGAGTAAATAAGTGAGTGAGTGAGTGAGATTTAATTAATTACATTATGTCGTTATTATAAAATTTGGAAATCATTGGTTAGTTTTATAAGAACCAACCTGTCAAGAGGTATGATATTTGTTGTCATCAGTGAAAAAAAAGTATATATTTTACTTCATATATGTGTGACCGGCCTCAGTGGCGTCGTGGTTAGGCCATCGGTCTACAGGCTGGTAGGTACTGTGTTCAGATCCCAGTCGAGGCATGGGATTTTTAATCCAGATACCGACTCCAAACCCTGAGAGAGTGCTCTGCAAGGCTCAGTGGGTAGGTGTAAACCACTTGCACCGACCAGTGATCCATAACTGGTTCAACAAAGGCCATGGTTTGTGCTATCTTGCCTGTGGGAAGTGCAAATAAAAGATCCCTTGCTGCCCGTCATAAAAGAGTAGCCTATGTGGCGACAGCGGGTTTCCTCTAAAAAAACAGTGTCAGAATGACCATATGTTTGACGTCCAATAGCCGATGATAAGATAAAAAATCAATGTGCTCTAGTGGTGTCCTTAAATAAAACAAACTTTACTTTACTTTTGATGATTTCTTTTACTTACAGGTTGTCTGGCGTCGCATGGACAAAGACCACATCACGGCTATAGGCACGATGACATGGGTAAAAGATCCCAATGTGTCGGTGGAGCACCGGGATCTGTCCCCGGAACTGTCGCACTGGAACCTCATGATAAAGATGGCCAAACCGCGACACAGTGGTCTGTACGAGTGTCGCGTCACCACCACCAAAGTCCTCAGTCGAACTGTGCAGCTCAATGTTGTAGGTAAGGGATCGATCGAAATTAAAATTAAAATTAAAATTAAAATTAAAATTAAAATTAAAATTAAAATTAAAATTAAAATTAAAAATTGAATGTTAAAATGTGTTAAAGACACCACTAGAGCACATTGATTTATTAATCATTGGATGTCAAACATTAGATAATTTTGACATATAGAGTTAGAGAGGAAACCCGCTACATTTTTCCATTAGTAGCATGGGATCATTTATATGCACCATCCTACAGACAGGATAGTACATATATACCACAGCCTTTGATATACCAGTTGTGGTGCACTGGCTGGAATGAGAAATCGCCCAAATGGGACCACCGACAGGAATTGATCCCAGACTTACCACACATCAAATGAGTGCTTTACCACTAGGCCCCATCCCATCCCAAAATTTTATAATAAAACTATATTATTGCTTTAAAAGTGTCCTTTCTATAGAGGGGGTGGAATCAACCTCAGTCATTAGAGCACCTGCATGAGGTGCTTGTGTCATTAGGTCAAACGCTCTAAAAAAAAGAGTGTTTTTTTCACCACAGCTGGTATATAAAAGACAGTCCTGTCAGTGCAAAAGTCCACCTGTTACCGACCCCTGGTTGGACTGCTGGTGCTTCCTTGCACCTGCCTGTGCAGATGGAGCCCCCCTCCAACCCACCCCACTCCTTTCCCTGTCCTGGATGGAGGAGCCGGTTGAGGCCGGTATTGCTAAACAAAACAAACTATTAACTAACCACCAGTAAGCCAACATGGGATGTCCAGCCAAAATGATGGTGGGCCAATATTCATGCCACCAAAGGGTCACAACTGGTGATGGTGGGCCAATATTCATGCCACCAAAGGGTCACAACTGGTGATGGTGGGCCAATATTCATGCTGCCAAAGATTCACAACTGGTGATGGTGGGCCAATATTCATGCCATCAAAGGGTCACAACTGGTGATGGTGGGCCAATATTCATGCCACCAAAGGGTCACAACTGGTGATGGTGGGCCAATATTCATGTCACCAAAGATTCACAACTGGTGATGGTGGGCCAATATTCATGCCACCAAAGGGTCACAACTGGTGATGGTGGGCAATATTCATGCCATCAAAGGGTCACAACTGGTGATGGTGGGCCAATATTCATGCCACCAAAGGGTCACAACTGGTGATGGTGGGCCAATATTCATGTCACCAAAGATTCACAACTGGTGATGGTGGGCCAATATTCATGCCACCAAAGGGTCACAACTGGTGATGGTGGGCCAATATTCATGTCACCAAAAGGTCGCAACTGGTGATAGTGGGCCAATATTCATGTCACCAAAAGGTCACAACTGGTGATGGTGGGTCAATATTCATGCCACCAAAAGGTCACAACTGGTGATGGTGGGCCAATATTCATGCCACCAAAAGGTCACAACTGGTGATGGTGGGCCAATATTCATGCCGCCAAAGATTCACAACTGGTGATAGTAGGCCAATATTCATGCCACCAAAGATTCACAACTGGTGATAGTGAGCCAATATTCATGCCACCAAAAGGTCACAACTGGTGATGGTGGGCCAATATTCATGCCACCAAAAGGTCACAACTGGTGATGGTGGGCCAATATTCATGCCACCAAAAGGTCACAACTGGTGATGGTGGGCCAATATTCATGCCGCCAAAGATTCACAACTGATGATAGTAGGCCAATATTCATGCCACCAAAGATTCACAACTGGTGATAGTGGGCCAATATTCATGCCACCAAAAGGTCACAACTGGTGATGGTGGGCCAATATTCATGCCGCCAAAGATTCACAACTGGTGATAGTAGGCCAATATTCATGCCACCAAAGATTCACAACTGGTGATAGTGAGCCAATATTCATGCCACCAAAAGGTCACAACTGGTGATGGTGGGCCAATATTCATGCCACCAAAAGGTCACAACTGGTGATGGTGGGCCAATATTCATGCCACCAAAAGGTCACAACTGGTGATGGTGGGCCAATATTCATGCCGCCAAAGATTCACAACTGGTGATAGTAGGCCAATATTCATGCCACCAAAGATTCACAACTGGTGATAGTGGGCCAATATTCATGCCACCAAAAGGTCACAACTGGTGATGGTGAGCCAATATTCATGCCACTAAAGGGTCACAATTGGTGATAGTGGGCCAATTTTTCCTGTGTTTAAGTATTGATTCATATTACAATCAAGGTATTTCATTTTAATAGTAAATTATTTCAGTTTTTATTTTTTAATGCATTTATGGTTGCTATAGTGACAAACATAGCAACTTTGTTTTTCTATCATGTGTATCTCATGCAGTAACATTCAACGCAATTCTTACACTTTCTATCTTTGATTTCATTTTCAATAAACCTTTTTTATTTATCAAAATACCTTGTACCAATTAACCTTTGATGATCCATGCTTTCCTTGCTACTAATGACATTATCATTTGTCATGTCAAACAATATCATAAATAGTCATCATAACTGGACAAAAAGCATCCATTCACATTGTAGAACTCTTTGCCCACACTTTCTTTGAAATCAATTTGTGACACTTAGAACAACATTTACTACTCAACTCTGTATAAACTGCACCATAGTGCATCTTGGTCATTACTGTAAGAGCTCCATAGTACTGGTCACAACATTTGGTCTTCAATTTGTAGTTATAAACCCATTTGTAGCCTTCAGCTTTTGTTCATCTGATGAACTTGCCTAAGTAGATGTCGGCTGCTCTGAACTCAGAGACCTTCCTTAATTACGTCCGTTTGTATGGAGGTGTAATGGCAAATTGATCAGCTGTACGAAAGAGATAGAAATGCAGACAGGAAGATGTGCAGTGTATTTGTGGCTTGATGAAATTACTGTGATGGACCGAGTCGTACTTCTGGCTAGTCTGTGAGAAAAATGTCTGGGTTGCAATGCTTATGCTGGTTCATCATAGACGTAGACTTAGAGTATTTTTACATGCCCCTATACCACTAAGGTTTCAGGCATGTGCAACCTGGTCCTGGTCTCTGGATAGCCAGTGGCCTGACCCAGGGACAGAACCATAGTAGACATTGTTGAATGAATCTTGTTGATTGTAAACTCTCTGCAAATGTTTTAATATTTGTTCACCCATTCATCGTCTGTGTATTTATTTGTCTATGTGTGCATCTATCTATCCATAATTACACACAAACATGCTCACTGACTCATCCATCCTTCCATCTATCTATTCATTAATTTGTCTACCAATCTATCATCCATCTTCCATAATCACACACAAACACACACATCAACTCATCCATCCATCCATCCATCCATCCATCCATCCATCCATCCATCCATCCATCCATCCATCCATCCATCCATCCATCCATCCACCCACCACCCACCTATCAAAACACCAACCCACTCCATCCCACTCCATCCATCCATCCATCCATCCATCCATCCATCCATCCAGCCAGCCAGCCAGCCAGCCAGCCAGCCAGCCAGCCAGCCAGCCAGCCAGCCATCCAATCATCCACCACCCACCCACCAAAATACCAACCCACTCCACCCATCCATCCACCCATCCACCCAATCATCCACCACCCACCCACCAAAAACACCGACCCACTCCACCCATTCATCCATGGATCCATAGATCCATCCATCCATCCATCCATCCATCCTTCCATCCATCCATCCATCCATCCATCCATCCATCCATCCATCCATCCATCCATCCATCCATCCATCCATCCATTGGAGAATTTGTTTTAATATTCTATTGTAACTGTAAAAATGCTTGAATCCTAAAATATCTCTCTAATTAAAGTTTGTTTAAAGTTTGTTCTGTTTAAGAACACCACTAGAGCACATGGATTAATTAATCATCAGCTATTGGATGACAAACATTTGGTAATTGTGACACAACTGATCAAATCATCCATTCATCCACCACCCACCCACCCACCAAAACATCAACCCACCCTATCCACCCACCCACCCACCCAATCCATCCATCCATCCAATCATCCACTACCCACCCACCAACTGGTGTAACAAAGAAAGACATGTTTTATTTAACGACGCACTCAACACATTTTATTTACGGTTATATGGCGTCAGACGTATGGTTAAGGACCACACATATTTTGAGAGGAAACCCGCTGTCGCCACATAGGCTACTCTTTTACAACAGGCAGCAAGGGATCTTTTATTTGCGCTTCCCACAGGCAGGATAGCACAAACCATGGCCTTTGTTGAACCAGTTATGGATCACTGGTCAGTGCAAGTGGTTTGGTGTAACAAAGTCCATGGTATCTTCTATCCCTAGCTGCTAATTGTTATGTAGCAACAGAGGTTTTCCTTACTCATTATCTATGGGCCTTATATAGGCATGGTTAAAATGTGTTGAGTGCATCATTAACTAAATCTCTTCCTTCCTGTTGTCTTGTTCAGTCACGATGTGTACTACAGAACTACAGTGAAACCTCTCAAAACTGGACCCTCTGTAAATCGGAATTCCCTCAAACCCAGACGTTTTCAATGGCCACTTTTTAAATATCTGTACAGAATAGAACCTCTCTAAACCAGATACCTCTTAAAACCAGACTTTTTGCTTGTTCTCAAGGGTGTCCAGTTAAGAGAAGTTTCACTGTACATCCCACTAGCACAAAGTTGAAAAGTAGCAGAGATAGATTCACAAGTACCTGTTGGAGATGATTCATCTTACAACGAGTGGTTGCCAAATGTATATCTAATAAGCAAAAGAAAGTTAGATACGGTTGGAAACCATGAGTGGTAAGATAAATTGTCTCAAACAGGCATGAAAGTATTATTATATTTTCTACACACCCTGTAAGAAGAAGGAAATGGTTTATTTAATGATGCACTCAACACATTTTATTTATGGTTCTATGGCGTCAGACATATGGCTAAGGACCAAACAGATATTGAGAGAGGAAACCCGCTGTTGCCACTTCATGGGCTACTTTTTTTCAATTAGCAGCAAGGGATCTTTTATATGCACCATCCCACAGACAGGATAGCACATACTACAGCCTTTGATATACCAGTCGTGGTGCACTGGCTGGAGCGAGAAATAGCGCAATGGACTCACTGATGTAGATCGATCCCAAACCGACCATACATCAAGCGAGCGCTTTACCACTGGGCTACGTCTCGCCCCACACACCCTGTAAGAGTAATTTTGTTATTCCCATATTTGATGGATCATATTATGGTATGGCATTGTCCATCCATCCATAAACGTTTCATTTCCAGGGCATATCTGTTGTATCAGTTGATATAGGATCATCAAACCTTGTACATGTATGCAAGTACATATACAATTTGGGATGGCAGTGTGTTGCATACCATAACTAGGTCACTGCAACCTACTTTTTATCAAAACTCTTGATGGGCCTTATCCGGCACTCTTGTTTAATACATGTAATTTAATGGACAAACATTGAACATTAGGTTTAAAGTGTATGAGTTAATTACCTCATAGACACACATGATGTGCTAAAATGACATCATGAACTTATGGTTATTTGGAATACTTGGGTTATGACCTTGTAACAGCCAATTATAAGCCTTGGAAATGACCTCAAAATTGATTTACAACGGCTCATGTCTTATACTGATGTTTTCTGAATGGGGATATTCAGCACTACTGGTTTTAAATAAGAGTATTGGTGAGGTACATAATATGACCATCAAAAGTAGGTCACTGTGACCTATTTATGGTATGCAACACTGCCATCCTAAGTTGTACTTGCATGACCCTACCTGTATATGATGATGCTCACAGAGTTCGGTGCATATACAGACATTTCCTTTCGGTTTCCACGCTAATACTGATGCATAGCTTCTGTACTCTGACTTCAGTGGACTTGGTTTGAGTTTGGTGTATTCCTTCTCCTAGGAGAGTTTCCTTACTAGGATTCTGAGCCTCTCCAGCACGTTTGATTTTGGAGTTTGCTTCTCCTAGACAGTTGTCTTTCTTGACTCATGTCCTCTGTCTGTCCAGTCCATATTAGTCTAGTTTCCACCCTTCGACCAGTCCAGTTTGGGTGAACCTCCCAGGAGCTGATGCTCCAGCTGGCATAGCTCTCTGAGTCATTGAGACATGCAAGCTACCTCACCATGTCAAGGAATGGACCATGAGATAGCCTATCTGTATATGAATTGATGATGAAGATATGGCTTGGCAAGGATTTCCTTTAATATGCAGTAATGCATGTTAAGTAGGTCGCAGTGACTTAGTTAAGTACGCAGCATACCGAATCATGAAAAGTTTGATGATCCTATATAAATTGATAAGATGGAAGGAAATGTTTTATTTAACAATGCACTCAACACATTTTATTTACTGTTATATGGCGTTGGACATATGGTTAATGACCACACAGATATTGAGAGAGGAAACCTGCTGTTGCCACTTCATGGGCTAATCTTTTCGATTAACAGCAAGGGAGCTTTTATATGTACCATCTCACAGACAGGATAGTACATACCATGGCCTTTGTTACACTAGTTGTGGAGCACTGGCTGGAATGAGAAATAGCCCAATGGGTCCACTGACGGGGATCGATCTTAGACCAACTGCACATCAAGTGGATGCTTTACCACTGGGTTACATCCTGCCCATCCCCACCCCACCCCCCCAAATTGATAAGAAAGATATGCCTTGGAAAGAAAAGTTAATGGACGGACGGACAGATGGATGGACAGACAACACCATACCATAGTACTGATGGGCTTATAAAAAGCAACACTGTGACCTTTAATGTGCCATTATAGCATGTCCATTAATGTATTTATAATAGAATTCCGCACTCTGTAACACCGAAAGCCCTTAATGAATGGTACATGCGAACTCTTTGAATAGACATGGGGGGGAAAAAACGTTTTAAGCTTTTCATCCGTTAAAATGTTTATCATGTTTTCTCTCATTAGATGTGTGATTCAGATCTGGTAGTTGGCTATCTATAACATTCACATTAAGCAATTATTTTTATACCCCCCCCCCCCCCCCACCCGTCTCGCAGTTGATGATGGTCGTCATTCAGGTTTACAGATGATTAAATCATACATCTCAGCTTATAATGCTCCCAAAGGGGATTTATTTTAGCTCGTAAGACCTATTCGCTGTATTCACTTTCGTTCAACATTCGTAACATTTCTTAATAATAATACAGTTTGTATGCAATTTCTGTTTTTAATTTCGTTTTTTTGTGTTTTTTTGGAAGAGGTTAATTTTCTCTGAGCAACGTTTCCAAAGAGTGATGCACTCGCATCTTATTTGCATGATGCTATTAAAACGTGACTGAATAAAGTCGGGATGATTCTTTGATTGTAACGTCCTTTATTTTGGTGGCGTCGAAGTATTAGGTATTCTGATACGTAATTCATTTACATGTTTATGAGTAGCAAGGATTACAGTTCACGAGACGAGAAAGTATTAAAATGAAATTATGTTTCATGAAAAAACTTAACCTTTCACCCTAAAGGAGCAATTTGCATCCTTTGGAACTGAATATATGGATAAGATATCAATAACTGAATAGCAGCTTCACACATTAAATAAACATTTGTAGCAAATTCTTTTTTCTTCTCCGGTGTCAGTATTCTATATATTGTTGTAACGAGCAAACAGAATCATTACAAAATACTAGCAATAAAACTGATTAAAATGTCTTTAATTGTCATTTGTTGATCCCACGGTTTATTTTATAGACCTGAAAATAGCAAATACGCATGATAAATAAGGCATGCATTTAACAAATGGACATGAATGCTGGCTGTTAGAGTAACTGATTAAATAAAAGTACTGTGCAAAGGTACATATATTTATTTATATACATGACAAATGGCTTGGTTTACAGAATAGCTTTTGTTCTAAGTGAGATAGTTGATGAATAAAAGAAGTGGTTTTAAAAAATTAAGGGGGTAAACCCTACTATGTTTTTCAAATTGATGGATATTTGGTTTGGGATCGATCACCATCAGTGGACCCATTGAGCTATTTCTTGTTCCTGCCAGTGCACCATGACTTGTGGTATGTGCTATCTTTTCTGTGGGATGGTTTATATAAAAGATCCCTTGCTACTAATGGAAAAAATGTAGCAGGTTTCCTCTCTAGGACTATATGTAAAAATTACTATAATGTTTGAAATCCAATAGCCGATGATTCATAAATCAATGTGCTCTAGTGGTGTCATTAAACAAAACAAACTTTAGCTTTCAACATTTGTTGTTACTACAGTAAAACCATACTAAATCGGACCCTGAACAAACTGGAATCTTGCCAAAACTGTCAAACTTTTGGAGTCCCAAATTTATGTAAATTCTAAAAGATATGACCCTCTAAACACAGGATCCTGTTTAAATCAGATAAATATTAGGTTCCTGATGTGATCTGGTGTTACATTCATTACAATATAACGTCATCTCATTGGTCCAGACATAGCAATGGGAGTTTCTTCATTTCTCGATATTACGTCATCAGGGAATGTCATACCCGATGACACCATTTTGTATTGATACTTTAATTATTGTCTTATTGAGCGTTATTGTTTATGGACCAAAAATAATTCAAAATAAAGTATGAACTTTTAACGTTATTATTAGTAAGTATGTTTTAAATTTACTTTTAAAGGGACATTCCTGAGTTTGCTGCAATGTAAGATGTTTCCGAAAAATAAAATATTTCTACGATGAAACTTACAAATTAAATATATTTTCTTGTTTAGAATATCAGTGTCTGTATATTCAATGTGTTTCTGGTCGTCTTAATATTTGTAAGAAGCCCAAACTGGATTTTGTGTTCAAATAATTTCGTATGTACGAAAAAATATATTTTAGGAAATAAAATGAAATTTAACCTAGTACAAATAGTAGAACGATCAGAAACACGTTTAATATACAGCCACTGATATTTTATGCAGAAAAATATATTTGATATGTAATTACAGTCGTTAAAAAGTCTCTGTTAGTCAATAACATCTTAAAAATTGCAGCAAACTCAGGAATGTCCCTTTAAGGATTATCTGTTATTTCTTTTATGTTCATCTGATATGAAAAAAAAATCATCTGCAAGTTTAAGTGAGAAAACAGCTTCACCAATTCACACAGTTAATTTGCACATTATTTTTTTTATTGTTCATACCCTGATGAATGTAAAAGAAATAGCAGACAATTGTTAAATGAAAATAAAATCATCTGCAAACTTATGTGAGAACGGCTTCGCTGATTCACACTGTTTGCAGATGATTATTTTTGTTCATACCCCGAAGACATTCCAGTCTGTGGGAATATGCATATAAAAGATCCCTTTCTGTATTAGGAAACATGTAGTGGCTTTCCCCTTATGAATAGGTATCAGAATTACCAAATGTTTGAAATATTAATTAATCAATATGCTCTAGTGATGTTGTTAAAGATTTTTTTTTTTACTTTTTTACTTTTTTTTTTTGTAACAGTGTTGGTATTGCATGCTCCTACTGGCAGTAGCTAGTGGGAATTTCCTTATTATGGTGAACTATACCAAATAAAATCCTATTGGCGAACATGTTAGCATTTATTTAAAAACACTACATGTATATGCAATTAATATAAGCAACCAAACTATGACCCATAAATATCAATACTACAACTCCTACCAATGATTAATTTAATCAATGTGCTCTAGTGGCGTCATTTAACAAAACAAACTTTAACTTTATACCCCGATGAACGTAAAAGAACTAACAGACAATCCTTAAATAATGTTTCTGTATTTTTAGGACCACCTTTAACAAAACCAGAGATTGCCATGAAAGGAAAAGAGTTTGTCGAGATGGGTGAACAGATTCGACTTTCGTGCAAGGCGTCGGGCGGCCCGCAGATCCCCGAAGAAATGGACTGGTTCAAGGACGGTGATAAGATAGACATGAAAAAGTATAAAAACGTTTTAATAACGAAGTACCGGTCACTCGCGGAGCGGGCTCTGGTCAGCGAGTTACTCATTGACCGGAGTCGGATTCATGACAGCGGGACGTACATCTGTAGAAGTTCTTCCGACGAGATTGACAGCATTAAAGTGACCGTCTTAGTTGGTACGTTTCAGCTGTAGTTTTAAAAACACAAGACAATTGGGCAATACAAATTTATTCTAATACTACCAGGCAAATAAAATCAACATACATAAAATACACATATAAACACACACCCCCATCCTTGAAGAAGACCGAAAAGAAGATTAACTGAAATCCAGTCCCAAGCAATGAATATAAACTAGCTGGTTGTCACAGGGAGGAGGTGGGAAGCAAATTTTGTAAACACAAAGCTGAGAGGAGGTGGGAAGCAAAAATTTGTAAACACAAAGCTGAGAGGAGGTGGGAAGCAAAATTTTGTAAACACAAAGCTGAGAGGAGGTGGGAAGCAAAATTTGTAAACACAAAGCTGGGACCGCTGTCCTATCTGTAATGCTAGCAAGAAACGCGTTTGATTGTTTGCGCCAACCCTGACAACACGTGTGCTAAACAAGCCATATATGGTAAGGCGAAGTGCCGCTGTACTCAAGATTAATGCATACATTAAAGGGCCAACCTTAAATGCAGGCTTCTAAAAATTGCAAGCACGATTGTTTCATTTTGTGCATCGTTCACACAAATCTAATTTAGCATAACTTATTTTGCCATTCACGCATTAAATTTAGCAGGCAGAAATCTTTCCAGATCTGAGTTAAAGAAATACAGGCTTCGGAAATTCAGCCCTTAGGGTGTATACTACCAAATCAAATCCCATAGACGACAATAGTAACATATGTGGCTCAAACTCCTAACAGCAACGTATCAATCGACATAAACACCACGGATATAAATACTACCACCCCTCACACTTAAAGTGAATCAGAAAAAATTGGGGGTCAAGCTGCTCGTTTCTGAGACAACGGGTAGCGTCTATGACTACCCTAGTTCCGCACAAAATTCGAGTGCTTTTTTTTACAGGTACCCCATACATGTTTCAAGCACAAGACTACTTGACACATTGGTACTAGATGAAATAAAATTGCATTTTTTTTTACCCAGATGAAACTATTATTTTTTACAACCAACACACTCACATTTATAACCAATCACAGGACTTGTGGTGTTCACTTCTCTATCAAAAGTTTGGTGCACCTTGAACTTTGACCCAGCCGGAAGTTATTTGGTTTAGTACTACCTATAATGTTCCTGTGGCAGTGTACATGTACAGTGAAACCCCTCTAAACTGGACACTCTTGGGACAAAGACAAATGTCCAGTTTTAAGAGGGATCCAGTTTACAGAGGTTAAGTTCTGTCCTGGTTTTTAAAAAGGGACTCTGTAAAACGTCCAGTTTTGAGGGAATTCCAGTTTACAGAGGGTCCGGTGTTTAGAGGTTTCACTGTATATAATTTCATGGCAGACGAAATGATTGCTAAATCCGGGTCCCGATTATTTGTTGAATTTGAACACTAGGACAGGGTTTTGGCTAGAGCTAGGGCTAGGATTAGGGATAAGTTAGCATTTAGAATAAATATTCAGAAGTACATGTATCTTATAATCTCAGATATAACATATGGCAGAACCAGTGTTAGAGATTAATGGTATCCCGATATCCCGGGGATACCAGAATTTACTTTTGGATACCAAACTTCAAGAACCCAGTATCCCAGCGGGATACCATATAATGTTTTTTTTTTTTTAATCCTGCATTTTTATTTTTCGCTGAAACAATGAAAATCATCATTTACTGGTGAAGTTAAGTAACAGTATTTTTGAGCTCATACCCAGTCTATTGCTATGCCGTAACAATATCTCCCCCAACTCGTACCCAGTTTAATGCTACACTAGAGCAATAGCGGTGTGAAAAATATCCGCCCGATCCCCCCTCCTCCTCCTTCATCAATGTAAATAGGGATTTTTTGATGGAGCTATTATTCATCATATGGAATGAATGATGGGGGGGGGGGGGGGAGGACCTGACTAGGCGGATATTTTGCCAGGATACTAAATTCTCAGGTGGGATACCAGATTTTGAAATATTAGTATCCAAATGGGATACTGCCCAAAATGTTAAATGTTGAACACTGTAGAACTTACATGTATTTCCAGCAGACTCTGTACTCCAAGACAATCATAATACTATAGCTGGACATACTGTAAGCAATAAAACCATGAAGTTATATAAATGTTTTTTTCTTCAAGATATTATTCATGATCAAAAAAGATATTTAAGATATTAAACAGCCATTTTTTTTTTTTTTAAATGTCAAAGATATTATTTATATAATTTTGGATTAAAAAGATGTTAAAAAAATATTATTCTTTATTAATGAGATGTTTAAAATATTAAATGACTATTTTTTATTTTAAAAGGTGTTAAAAACTTTATTTCTGATTAAAAGGATGTTTCACATACTAAACAGCTATTTTTGATTAAAAACGTTAAAGATATTATTAAGTGGCTATTTTAATTTAAAATATTTTTAAAGATATTAAAAAACTATTTTTAATATAAATATAAGAACAATATATATGAAAAACGATAATAATAATCCTTCAAACATTTAAAAAAAAAAAAAAAAATTAAAAACATTTTTGTGTTTCTCTTTTTCAGCTGATTCATCAAATGTTAAAAGAGGTAAGGCAATTATTTTGTATAATAAATTATTTTGTAGTTTTCTTTTAGAAATGCACAATATAAAACAGGAATGAGGAATGAGGGATAGCTCTGGGTGAGCAGAAAATTATTATAATTATTATAATTTAGCTAAATTATGTATATAAATTAAAAAAATTGCAGAAATCAAGTTATTTTCTAACAAAGTATCACATATTTTACATAAAATTATTTGGCAAATTGAAAGAAAATTTGTAAAAAAATAAAAAAATAAAATCAGATTTGGTGAATTTTATAAGTGTCAGAGCTACCCCTGGGAATGCATTACATTACAAACTGTTAAACTGGCTGACCATATTTTTAAAAAACACTATGGCATATTTTTCACAATTAAAGCCAATTTTTTATTATTGAAAAAAGGAATTACTGATATTTTATTGTTTAGAATATCCATTTCTGTACAACAAAAGTGTTTATAGTCATCCTGGTATTTATAATGCCACGAAATACATTTTTTATCATTCTAAAAACACACATACCTCTGACAGTATGACAGTTATGGAGACAATCTCTAGTCTATTTTTAGAGGGTATTCTCCCTGTTTCAACATCAAAGACTCTTCTTTCACTCTGCTGTTAAAATTTTATTCAAATGTGTTACGAGGTTTATCGATTAACCAAACATAGCGTCTTGTTTTCATTGGTTCAAATTAGGATCTGCGCCTTTAATGGCCCCATTTAGAAATAAAACAGAGAAGGAATATCTTGTGTAATGACTCACCAGCACATTGCTTAATCCACACTTCCTGTATATGTGTTAAACACATGGTACTAGCTCTCTTATGTACTTAGATGGCCTTCTCATCCAAAGCAGTTTATACATAATGCATCACATTTACCTGATAATGGCAGTTATCAACGACTATATACCTGTGCATGTCTGCGTTATCTCAACACAATAGAATGATACATATGAGGCTCCATTTATCAGTCTGATTTAACTTATTTATTTATAAGCTGCCTGCTTTTCAATAACTTTGAGATAAATCATGCATTAATATGATAACAAAATATTGTATAAAATGTTAAAAGCTACATGTATTTACAATGTTTAAAGTTTAAAATGTCGATTCAAATATAGAATGTGATTTCTAAATGATAATGTGGACTTGAACTGTTAGCAAATTGAATACAGTCTTAGATTTCAGGTTATATAATTGAGTTCCATTCCTGAGTTAGGATATATATATATATATATATATATATATATATATATATATATATATATATATATATATATATATATATATATATATATATATATATATATATATATATATATATATATATATATAAAATGATAAAAGAAAACAAGTGTACAGTATATATGTATTTTAAAAAACAATTTAAAGAAATAATTATGTTTCAATCTTATCTTCTATATAATCAAATCCAGGTTTTAAACACTTTTAAATATTTTGACCCATACACTTGACCCATAAATGACCAATAAATATATGGCCTAATTAAAGCATGATGCATAGGTCACTCTATTTAAATTAGCGAGCCTCTTTTATATGCATAATTTCTCACAAACAAGAAAGCACATAGCATGGCCTTTTAATATATTTCTTTAGGGCGGGATGTAGACCAGTAATAAAGAGCCCGCCCGGTGCGTGGTCACTCTAGTATTGATCCCCATCGGTGTACCCATTCGGCTATTTTGCATTCCAGCAAGTGCGCCATGACTAGTATATATATCAAAGACCATGGTATGTGCTATCCTGTCAGTGGGATGGTTCATAAGACAGAATCCTTGCTACTAATGGAAAAATGTAGTGGGTTAATTTCCTCTTTAAGACTATGTCAAAATTACCAAACTTTATTTAATTTATTTATTACTTTTACTAACCTTAGTCTATGACTGGTGTATATTACTGGTCATGGTATGTGCTGAGCTGTCTGTGAAGAGTGCATATACGATAAAACGGGTTTAGTTTTAACAATAGCATTGTGTTGGGGTGTTATTGAACAGGACAGTACCTTTCTTAGTTTAACCATTTGCATAATATTGTCTCACATACAGAGATACCCATAAATACCAAGATAACACCATCACTATTCTTGTGTCCAGTTGCAGCGTGACAACTCATTACCTACATTGGATATTGATAGTGTCATGACTACACAAGATATCAATAATACCATGACTACACAAGATATCAATAATACCATCACCAAACAAGATATCAATAATACCATGACCACTCAAGATATCAATAATACTGTGACCACTGAAGATGTCAATAATACTGTGACCACTCAATTAAGGTATCAATAATACAGTGACCACTCGAGATATCAATAACACCATGACCACTCAAGGTATCAGTAATACCATGACCACTCGAGATATCAATAATACCGTGATCTCTTAAGATATAAATAATACCAATAATACCATGATCTCTTAAGATATAAATAATACCGTGACCACTTGAGATATCAATAACACCATGACAACTCAAGATATCAATAATACTATGACTACTCGAGATATCAATAATACCATGACCACTCGAGATATCAATAATACCATGATCTCTTAAGATATCAATAATATCATGACCACTTGAGATATCAATAATACCATGACCACTCGAGATATCAATATAACCATGACCACTTGAGATATCAGTAACCATGACTACTCAAGATATAATAAAACTATGACCACTCAAGGTATCAGTAATACCATGACCACTCAAGATATCAATAATACCATGACCACTCAAGATATCAATAACACCATGACCACTCAAGATATCAATAATACCATGACCAATCAAGATATCAATAATACCATGACCACTCAAGATATCAATAATACCATGACCACTCAAGATATCAATAACATCATGACCACTTAAGATATCAATAACACCATGACCACTAATGGTATAAATATAGCACCATGACCATATGGATTTCAATAGTACCAAGACATGAATAAAACCATAATTCATGAACCACACCAGATACCATGACTATACCAGATATCTACAACACTATGACTACACCAGATATCAATATAACACTGTAACTACCGAATACATCAGATGTGACATTTGGACCACAATAACACCATGACTATACTAGATATCAGTAACACCATGACTATATACCAGATATCAATAACACCATGACTATACTAGATATCAGTAACACCATGACTACATGTATATACCAGATATCAATAACACCATGACTATACCAGATATCAATAACACCATGACTATACCAGATATCAATAACACCATGACTATACCAGATATCAATAACACCATGACTATACCAGATATCAATAACACCATGACTATACTAGATATCAATAACACTATGACTATACCAGATATCAATAACACCATGACTATACCAGATATCAGTAACACTATGACTACACCAGATATCAATATAACACTGTAACTACCGAATACATCAGATGTGACATTTGGACCACAATAACACCATAACTATACCAGATATCAATAACACTATGACTACACCAGATATCAATATAACACTGTAAATACTGGGTACTTCAGATGTGACATTTGGACCACAATAACACCATGACTATACCAGATATCAATAACACTATGGCCACTTCAGATATCACACTATATGACCACAGTAAAAACAAAACCATTACAGATATCTATAACACCACTGATTGCATACTAATCTCGTCTTTTTGGATCTAATTCTGTACATTAACTTTTTTCTAAACCTTTTTGTCCTTCTAACTTTGTTTTAATTTAAAAGATGCTTCTCGACACTGATGGAAAAAGCTGGAGCAATGTTACGCAGTTAGGCTGATCATTCATCCGCGATATCAATGATGCTCTTTATTGCAGCCACTTTATTTTACATTAGTCCTAAAAATGACACGCTCTTAGTGCTGGCCCATAGATTTATTTAGTCCCAGGCCACACTAAGGGATAAAAGTCCACCGCCGTGGAGTCATTTGAGTGTTGATGGCTGGCATTTAGTGCATGAATTATTTCTCGATTATGTGCTATATTCCTCACAAATGTATCGTTTCATCATTCAGTTTCCTGATTGCCTATCGTTATGTATGATCTGGAATGTGAGATGTTTTCACCTTCTACTCTGCCATAAATAAAACTTTTTCGATGCATGAATGACATGTTTAATAAAAAAAATAGTTTATTCTTTTGCATTGCAGTGTTATATTGGGTGGTCAGGGGATGAGGGAGGGATAATTAATATTGTTACGAAAATCTGATATTAGCATCAAAGCACTGAGTTTTAATAACACATGTTATGAATACATGGAATTGGCTTTTAAACTTTATGCAGATAAAATATGAAAGTTAAAGTTTGTTTTGTTTAACAATACCACTGGAGCACATTGATCAATTAATCATCAAACATTTGGCAATTCTGACTTGTAGTCATCAAAGGATCGAAACCCGCTACATTTTTCTTAACTCAGCAAGGGATCTTTAATATGCACTTTCCCACAGACAGGAAAGCACATACCACAGCCTTTGACCAGTTGTGGTGCACTGGTTGTAACGAGAAAACTAAATCAGTTGAATGGATCCACGGAGGTGATTTGATCCTGCAATGCAAACACCTCAGGCAAGCACTCAACCGACTGAGCTAAATTCCTCCCCATAAAAGATGAAATTGCAGCTTAAAGAGCAGAGATTTAGCCTACAAATAAATTCATAATTTTTGTTCAGTATTAAAAATGTGTCCTGTTATTAAATGCAAAAAGAAGTAAATTTGAAAAAAATCTTTTGTAAACCTTTTGATATGTGAATGCAAAAAGAAGTAAATTTGAAAAAATCGTTTGTAAAGCTTTTGATATGTGAATGCAAAAAGAAGTAAATTTGAAAAAATCTTTTGTAAACCTTTTGATATGTGAATGCAAAAAGAAGTAAATTTAAAAAATCTTTTGTAAACCTTTTGATATGTGAATGCAAAAAGAAGTAAATCTGAAAAATCTTTTGTAAACCTTTTGATATGTGAATGCAAAAAGAAGTAAATTTGAAAAATCTTTTGTAAACCTTTTGATATGTGAATGCAAAAAGAAGTAAATCTGAAAAATCTTTTATAAACCTTTTAATATGTAAAAATTATGTTCAGAATAAACATATTTTTATGGATACTTGAAAAACCATAACTACTTTTTTTGTCCAATGTTAATTTAAAAAAATGTATTTTTAAAAATGGGGACATGGCTATGGAATGGACAAATATTTATTCTTACATGTTGGAGTATATATTGATCTGTAAATCTTCCAGGTCACCACTATCCAGAACAACTTCCGCTGGATCATGGTAAACTCAATGTTCCTGGTGTTAATAGTTTTTATCTCGCTGTACTCAGGCCTTCCCCCATTTTGTTTCCAGTTTCGTGCACTCCTTTCAGCCATTTTATTTTTCTCCTTCCATTGTGATGTATTCTGTTTCAATGTTCTAATTGGATTATTGTCAACTTTTATTTTATTCAATATTTATAGTTAGCATGCATAGGAATAAAATGGAAATTAAAAAAAATTGTGAATGTTTTTGATTATTATTGTTATTATTTTTTTTTATTTTTTTTTATTTTTTATTTTTTATTTGTTGTGAATGTTTGTACCAGTAGTTGCTTTTTGTTGATTCTTTTTGAAGAAATTTTGTCTTGAGCCAGACGATAGGCAGATAGTTCAACAGCAGTTATATCTTACCCTATATTAAAATTCTTGTTTTTGATTGGCTGATTGATAGTCCATTTATGCCACTGTAATAGCTTTTTATTGTTATTTTGAGTGTATAACATTGAAATCAGTAGATTGGTAGATGAACACACGTTTTAAGAGTTATCTTATCCTACAATATAAGATTTTCAAATTTGATAGGCTAATCCAGTTAATTTATGTAAAGGCGGCCAGGGCTGAGTTCAGCCATATCCAAACAGAAAAGTGTTTGCTATAGACTGATTTATGCACCTCACATTAAACCAAATGAGCACATCAGGAACCGGTTCAAAGGTTTGTGAACATTAGTGTCACTTGCTGTTGCTAAACATGGGGAAAATATCACCCGATCACATCTCTATAGATTAAGACACATTGTTTTGAGTGGGATATAATGGCCTCAGTGGTGTAGTGGTTAAGTCATCAGACTTTAGTCCTGTAGGTACTGGGTTCACATCCTGGTACCGGCATCCACTTTTAATTATCTTTAATAGCTCTGTGGGGGTAATGTTTTGATATACACTGACTTGTTTTTAACTAACCACTAACTATTAACAACTAGACAGACAGTCCAGATAGCTGAGGTATGTGCCAAAGAAAGCCTACTTGAATCATAATTGAATATAACCTATCACACTTCTAATACTCTGAAAATCAAGTGCCTCTTTTTTCTAGTTTTCCTATAATATTACTGTGCTCTGATTTTGCCTTACAGTCACCCTGTCCCTAATTATTTTCATCTTAAATGTACACCTGCAATATTCTGAAGGACAGTTGACATCAAAGTTTGTTTTGTTCATCGACACCACTAGAGCACATTGATTGATTAATCCTGGACAGACAGCACAGATAGCTGAGCTGTGTGCCCTGGACAGCGTGCTTGAACCTTAATTGGATATAAGCACAAAAATAAGTTGAAATGAAATGTAGCCCAAGCACCTCATGCTTCACTGGGTTATTAACCACACAGTTTTCTTGGTTCACTTAAAGGAAAATGAAAGAAAATGGTTTATTTAATGATGCACTCAACACATTTTATTTACGGTTATATGGCATCAGACATATGGTTAAGGACCACACAGATATTGAGGGAGGAAACCCGCTGTTGCCACTTCATGGGATACTCTTTTTGATTAGCAGCAAGGGATCTTTTATATGCACCATCCCACAGGCAGGTTAGTACAAACCACGGCCTTTGTTACACCAGTTGTGGAGCACTGGCTGGAACGAGAAATAGCCCAATGGGTCTACCGGCGGGGATCGATCCCAGACCGACCGTGCATCAAGCGAATGCTTTACCACTGGGCTATGTCCTGCCCTGGTTCACTTAAAGGGACAGTCCTGAGTTTACAACCAATAGAGCCTTTTTGATAACGTAACATACACATTAAATACATTTTCTTATTTAGAATATCAGTGTCTGTATTTACAAAGTGTTTGTTGTTGGCCTAATGCTTGAAGATGCCCAAACCGGATTTTATCTCCCAATAATTTTGTTCGTATGAAAAAATATATATCAAAAATTAAAGTAAAAACTGAGTGCTACAAACATTAGTGCACGACTGCAAACACATTCGATATACAGACACTGGTATTCTAAACAAGAAAATGTATTTAGTATGAAATAGTAGTTACCAACATGGCTCTGTAATCGCAAACATCTTACAATGGCTGCAAACTCAGGACAGTCCCTTTAAGGATCTATTATCACAAACATCTTACAATGGCTGCAAACTCAGGACCATCCATTTAAGGCTCTGTTATTTTAAACATCGTACAATGGCTGCAAACTCAGGACAGTCCTTTTAAGGCTCTATTATCACAAACATCTTACAATGGCTGCAAACTCAGGACCATCCATTTAAGGCTCTGTTATTTTAAACATCGTACAATGGCTGCAAACTCAGGACAGTTCCTTTAAGGCTCTATTATCACAAACATCTTACAATGGCTGCAAACTCAGGACCATCCATTTAAGGCTCTGTTATTTTAAACATCGTACAATGGCTGCAAACTCAGGACAGTCCTTTTAAGGCTCTATTATCACAAACATCTTACAATGGCTGCAAACTCAGGACCATCCATTTAAGGCTCTGTTATTTTAAACATCGTACAATGGCTGCAAACTCAGGACAGTCCCTTTAAGGCTCTATTATCACAAACATCTTACAATGGCTGCAAACTCAGGACCGTCCATTTAAGGCTGTGTTATTTTAAACATCTTACAATGGCTGCAAACTCGGGACCGTCCCTTTAATTATCTCTAGCTTTTGTGGGACAATACTTAAGAATGTTTGAGTTTATGAGATAATTAGTTATTAATCAATGGTTTATGGTTTAATGAACAAAGATGTTTATTTCAAAGCCCCCCAAATCATAGTTAAGTTAAGGTAGGCTTTTAGTTTCTTAGATTTAGGACACAAAATATTTAGGTTCAGCTACTTATTCTAATTTCTACTTTTTTTTTCTCTCAAAGAATAGCTTCAATTAGAGAAAGAAATATAATAACCGTTCTGAATAGATTTGTGTTTACTCGAATTACAGTGATAATGATAAGTAGATTTTTTTCAGTAATTCTTACAATATTTGGAATTTTCCGTCATTAAACATTGCATAAAAGACATACATATGTGATTTAGACTAAATAAAATATTTGTTTTTAGACCTATATTTATTCTTTCATCAAAATGTTGTTTTGTGTTTCTAAATATATTTAGACAAAATATAATTCAGTGGTAGAGTGTTTTACTAAGATGTGCTAGATTAAAAGACTCCATCATGTGCGATCATGTGGGGTAAAAAAAAGTACACCTGAGGTGGTGGAAATTTCCACCTGGGACGAGGCTTGCTGAATACCAGAGTTGAAATTTCCACCTGGGACGAGGCTTGCTGAATACCAGAGTTGAAATTTCCACCTGGGACGAGGCTTGCTGAATACCAGAGTTGAAATTTCCACCTGGGACGAGGCTTGCTGAATACCAGAGTTGAAATTTCCACCTGGGACGAGGCTTGCTGAATACCAGAGTTGAAATTTCCACCTGGGACGAGGCTTGCTGAATACCAGAGTTGAAATTTCCACCTGGGACGAGGCTTGCTGAATACCAGAGTTGAAATTTCCCCCACCTCTTGGGTACTTTTTCTATCCCACATGACCGCACATTATGGAGTCTTTTTCTCCCATCCATTCGATAAATAAACCATTATTTTACACAAACAAACAAAGATGGCTAAAAATGTAACGTCTTTATTTGACTGTTTTATCATAAATAAACTACACTATCATATTTGTTGTGTTTGTGAACAATAGGGGCTGGATCTAGTTTAGTCAGAAAAGCACTTGCCTGGGGTTCATGGGTTGAAGGATCGAATCCCTCAGTGGACCCATTTTCTGATTATTGTTGTTGAACCCAGTACTGGTATATCAAAGGCCATGGTATATGCTGTCCTGTATGTGGGAAAGTACATATAAAAAATCCCTTGTTATACTAATAGAAACATTTAATGAGTGTTCTCTAAGATTATATGTCAGAATTTTACCAAATGTTTGACATCCAATAAGAAATCAATGTGCTCTAGTGGTGTTGTTAAAGAAAAACAAGACAAAACTAATTCTGACAAGTACTCAATGACTTGTCAAATATTTATTTCAAGTTCTTTACATTTTTTTAGCCATATGCTCATAAAGTATAATATACAAAGATGGAAATAAAGCTAAATAAATTTTCACATTCAAACTTAACGTGTGTAGAATATTTGTTGTGATAAGCAGACCAAATTAGAAAAGAGAAAAGGACTGTTTAGCATAAATTAAATTGATGTCCAATTCTGTGAAACCTGGAAACCCTTCAGAACTGGACCTTTGGTATATCTAAGGCTATGGTATGTGCTGTCCTGTTTGGGAAATTGCATATAAGAGATCCCTTGCTGTTAAAGGAATAATGTAGCTTTCCTCTAAAGACTATTTGTCAGAATTATCAAATGTGTGACATTCATTGACCTGTTTGCTCTAGTGGTGTCAATAAACAAAATAAACTTTAAACATGTTTTTGTCATATTTGCCTCACATTAATATGTACATGTATATTAAAAGCTTCTTTTTTTTCAAAGTAGGAATTAACCTTGCCATAATGGCCTCAATTAAAATAACGGGTAAAACAACTTTTTTTTTTTTTTAAATTTCAAATTTTAACTTTTTGAAATTTTGTTTTGTAGGAACGGTGACCTCTATGCCAGGAAGGGCATCCAGTTGTGTTCCAGCAAGATGGCTGCTACAAATATTGACAGTTCTGACTTTTGTGAAACTCTATTTTACTGTGGGATTCATTTCATGAACTTAAAAAAATTTCTCACATGATCATTTCTCAGCATGTGCAATATTTTAGAAAAATTCATGAAAACATCTATATACTGTGAATCATAGTCATTGTTGGAGGAGCATGGAGTTGGAAATATCCAATACAAACTGAGTCTCACTGCTTGGGATTGGAACTGTTTAATAAAGCCTGAGTCTTGCATGAAATTGGAAAATATCCTGTACAGACTGATTCTGATTATATGGAGCTGGAAAAATTAAATACAAACTGAATCTTACTTCGTTAAACTGGAAATATCCACAACAAACTGAGTCTCACTGCTGGAAAAATCCAATTCAGACTGAGTCTCAGTGAATAGCATTGGAAAAATCCAATACAAACTGAGTCTTATTCTATAAGCCGTGCCTTGCAACACTGATAAATTGTGCCTTTATCAAGAAAAAAGAATAAGATGGGATATGAGCTGTGTGGTGAAAGCAATAATATATCTACAATATGAGGATGTGTAAGGTTATATGCAACACCAGATTCATGATGTGGAAAAAACCCAACAAGGAATGCCTCAGTCTGGTGGGGAAATTAAATCCTGTGATTTTAATTTGGACCTCACAAGTTGCATTGTTTGAAGCTGCCTGTAGACTAAAGATTGCATTTGTTGGTACACATTATTTTAATTATAAGGAAGTTGAAGAAATGAAAGAAGAATTAAACTGTGAATACCATCTTAAGAATTATGATACGTGTCATTTTTTACAGAAAGTGAAACACTTAGCCATTATCTTGAGATAGGTGGATATTGACCTTAATAATTGAATTTCTACTATAGGATACAGAGGATACAGAGTTGTGGATAATAAAATTGTAGTTGTTGACCGTGGGATATTTTCTGTCGTTGACCTTGAAACACCTGGATGATGACCTTGAGATATATGGTCACTGACCTGTTGAAAAAGAAAACATGTTGCTACTGACCTCAGATCCATATTATTAGTGGTTGCATATTTGTTTATTTGTGTATATGTGTATTTAATTTCACCCAAAGATGAAACCTGAATTGTTATTGGCTGAGCCAAGACTTCATCATAATGAACCTGGTTAAAAAGGTGCATTGTGGTAGATGCATCTGTTCTGCGTGCAATTCAGTGGGAGCTGCAATATTTGATTGACTTAATACTCATCATGGTTTGAAATTAAGAGATTTTAATATTTCTGTAAGTCTGTGTGAATCTAACAATTCAGAACTGTAGCAGAAGACACCAGTGGTTAGTTCAGCCAGCCGTTTGTCATTAACATTTGCCAGACCACCGACATAGCCAGAAGGGAGACATAGGGCAATGCCCCCCCCCCCCACCCACCCCATGACACATCTTTTTTCCATACCATGTTATATATTTTCCTATCACCCCATAACATAAAACTCATAGACAATGTTCTTCCTGTTCCGGAGTTGGCCACTGGTGATGTCAGAGGTTAAATCAGGGGTGGGACGGGAGTGCCTGAACCTTTCAGTGGAAATGGGCATGTTAAAAGAGTTCCTATTCATGCATAGACAATGTTGGTGCCCCCCCCCCCACCACTCATCCACCCCCCTCCACCCCCCAATATAAAATCCTTGCTATGCCAGTGTACCAAGACTAGGGTTATAAATATTAAGCTGAATGGCCATTTCAAGAACCAGTCAAAATACTTTGCAAATGTTTAGTAAAAAATGGCTGGCTGACCATAGACAACAAGAGCAACTTGGTAATCTTCAGACATCATTTATTAACAAAGCAAAATTCATGTTGTTATGTATATGTTTATGATATTGCAAAAAAAAACCCCCACCAAACAACCGGTAACATAAAATAAAGAAGAAATGTTGCTGTGTTCAGTTTAATAAGACAATAGTCTGTATTAATTTTACCCCTTAACCCCCATGCCTACACACCAGCAGCCTTTAAAGTCAAACCCCAAGGGTTTACCCACAATCAGGGTTTGAAATTTATCTTGTGAAGTGAGAAGATATCTTCACTTCTCAAAATTTAATTAGAAATAAAAAATTAGAAATAGAGAAGCAGTTTTATGGAGGAGCCTAATTGACAAAATTCTCTTAAGCTCTCTAAAACTGTCTTACTCTTTTCGTAGCATGACAGTGTGCAGCACACCACCAAATAAATTTACGTTTAGGACATGATGGCGTGATATTATTAGTTTGACGTCACAAAAATTATCAGTCTGTAACGTCATTTCAACACAGACACGAAAAGGTTAAGCTACATCACAGCATTCTTGCAATCTTTTTATTTGGCATGATTGCTAAAATTGAGAGAGTTTTGTGAATTATACTCGTGAACCCCATTCCATGAAGCGATCTTAGTGCAAAGATCATTTTAACTACATATACGTTATGCACTTAAGGCAATCTTAGTGCTACAATCATTACTATATATACATTATGCACTTAAGGCAATCTTAGTGCTAAGATCATTACTACATATACATTATGCACTTAAGGCAATCTTAGTGCTAAGATCATTACTACATATACATTATGCACTTAAGGCAATCTTAGTGCTAAGATCATTACTACATATACATTATGCACTTAAGGCAATCTTAGTGCTACAATCATTACTACATATACATTATGCACTTAAGGCAATCTTAGTGCTAAGATAATTTTAACTACATATACATTATGCACTTAAGGCAATCTTAGTGCTAAGATCATTACTACATATACATTATGCACTTAAGGCAATCTTAGTGCTAAGATCATTACTACATATACATTATGCACTTAAGGCAATCTTAGTGCTAAGATCATTTTAACTACATATACATTATGCACTTAAGGCAATCTTAGTGCTAAGATCATTACTACATATACATTATGCACTTAAGGCAATCTTAGTGCTAAGATCATTTTAACTACATATACATTATGCACTTAAGGCAATCTTAGTGCTAAGATCATTTTAACTACATATACATTATGCACTTAAGGCAATCTTAGTGCTAAGATCATTTTAACTACATATACATTATGCACTTAAGGCAATCTTAGTGCTAAGATCATTACTACATATACATTATGCACTTAAGGCAATCTTAGTGCTAAGATCATTTTAACTACATATACATTATGCACTTAAGGCAATCTTAGTGCTAAGATCATTTTAACTACATATACATTATGCACTTAAGGCAATCTTAGTGCTAAGATCATTACTACATATACATTATGCACTTAAGGCAATCTTAGTGCTAAGATCATTACTACATATACATTATGCACTTAAGGCAATCTTAGTGCTAAGATCATTTTAACTACATATACGTTATGCACTTAAGGCAATCTTAGTGCTAAGATCATTTTAACTACATATACGTTATGCACTTAAGGCAATCTTAGTGCTAAGATCATTTTAACTACATATACGTTATGCACTTAAGGCAATCTTAGTGCTACAATCATTACTACATATACATTATGCACTTAAGGCAATCTTAGTGCTAAGATCATTTTAACTACATATACATTATGCACTTAAGGCAATTTTAGTGCTAAGATTGCTTCATAAAACGGGTCCTGGGGCCTTTGAGCTTAGACTTATTAGATAACTTATTAAACTTATGGTGTGACCTTTTTTTCAAACAGCAATATGAAAAACTTGAGACAAAAACAGAAAAAATCTTATATATTAACTATTATACTGTGAAACCTCTCAAGACCGGACCCTCTGTAAACAGGAATTCCCTCAATACCAGACATTTTACAGCGTCCCTTTTCAAAAACCAGGAAAGAACTTAACCTCTCTAAACCAGATCACTCTTAATACCGGACTTTTTATCTTGGCCCCAAGGGTGTCTGGTTTAGAGGGGTTTCACTGTATTATCATTTCTGAAAATGATGAATTCTGAATATATCTGAAGTAAGTGTAAGGTGGAAAGTAAAATGTGTTTGTGAAACTGATGATAAAAAAACACCATATTGTGCATTTTGAGCAGTATTTGTTGTCTGCCTTCTGTGAATTTCAAAGTCTTTCTTTATAAATAAAAATGTAATTAAAGTCTAGAGACCGTGATACAATCCCAAGTCTGAATTTTGAACATTTATAAGCACACCCCTTCCTTGCCCCCTGAAAAAACATTTATCATAGTACCAACAATTATGGCAAATAATTAATTTAATTCATGAGTCCATTTAGTATACATTGTCTGATTCATAATGATCTACCTCAGTTTTATGTCATTTAATAATATTTCTCAAATTATTAACTAGCAGTACACATCAGGTATGAATTCAGAGGAGAAATGAGTTACAGGCCACTACCCATTTGTATCAGAAGACCATACTGTCATCCCATCATGGTAAAAAAAAGGTTTACACAGTTTGAAAGTACAATAAAAAATGTCCCATCATGTTCTGTCCATTAGCTAAACTGACCTTTGTGATGGACAGACAGTGTAGATAACTGAGGTTTGAGATTGTCATTGAATGTTAGTTGGATTTACCATGTAAGTAAAATTATAACAGAAAGATGTTGATCATATATGTTATCTCTCCGAAAAACAAACAAGGCGCTCCCACAAAATGTATGTATCTTTATTTAACTAATCTTAATGACAAAATCATTATCCATGATCAAGGCCGTATTTCCACACAATTGAAAACTGAATAGGCATTTGGAAAAATAGTGATTGATTCCATGAATCTCTATCTGGTCATTTTTTCAAAAAATACAAATTTATTGTAGACACATACAATTGTGTTATCGAAAACTCACCTTGTCTCATTTCAGACAAATTGTGTTCTATCCCAGTGGTAAAAACGTTTTTCAATCTATCAAAAACTTGCTTTAGATTCTCTTAATTTGTCCTTGTAAGATTTTTTTTTTTTTATGATGAATATTTTGTTATACCACCGTATATAAATTATTCTGTACATATTTGCTAAGTTATTATATTTTAGTACAATGATGATAGAAGAAAGACAATCTTGAACTGTTCTCAAATAAATCTATTCTGTACATCATGTGAGGTGAACAGATGTGGGGAAATGACAGTGGAAAGGGATTTAGAGAGCAGGGTATGGGTAATGAGAGTGGTTGGAAATGAAAGAAGGAAAACAAACCCCAAGGAACTGGGTATGGTGTTGCTAGAAATTGAAAAGTGAGGTGCAACAGGAAAGGATGGAGAAAGGTTCATAAAAATAAGAAAGAAAGAAGGCAGTTGGTAAAGTGAAAAATAGTGGAAGCTTAATTAGTAAATAATGGTGGAAACGACAAAGAAAGAAAGGAAGAGAAACCGATTTGGAGGTTAAAGGGACAGACCTAGTTTTTAAACACTAAGGAATAATTATCACCTAGACTCTAGTTTCAACCCGTAAAAATGGATACTAAGTTTGGTTAATTTAAAAACCTGTAACAAGAGGTGAAACAAGAGTCTGACATGTTGAAATACCCTTAAAAATAAACTAAAACGCGACTCCGTAACAGTTACTTCTCAGACACACGTGCATTTTTGAAAATATGAAAAACGCATTTTGTGGTATTAGAAACACCAGGATAACCAGAAACACTTCGGTTGTACAGAAATGGATAATCTAAACAATAAAATATAAGTAATGTTTGATTTCAGTGATCATAAATGACTCTAATAGTGAAAAATATGCCTTAGTGTTTAAAAACTAGGGTATGTCCCTTTAAATTGTATTAAGGGAGGAAAGTACATGGGTAAATTCAAACCAGTCTGGTACAGATATGGCAAGGGAAAAAAACGAGCATTAACCCTATGGGTTGAATGTCTGTCCTTTATTGGATGGTGGTGGACAGTCTTCATATTCGTAAAAGTACGGCAATGTATGTAACTTAAAGTATGTAGATAAGTATCATACTTTGACTTATGACTCAGTCACATATCCACCGATTTGGGATAAGGCGCCCGTATGGGCCCAAATTTCGGGGAAATTTTGCAAAATCTCACAGCGGCCGCAAGGGTGCTGTCTCTATCCTGCAGGTGCCTTGGCATTCTTTCCTAACCGTAGGGTGCATTGGAAGCTTTTAGCGCGGAGTTAAAAGTTCTCGATATGTCGTAGAAAGTTTTACTGGCTGTAAGCCCGTAGACATATCGTAGACAGCATTGCACAGGCACCGCACGGGTCCAGTATGGAATTTTGGGTTCCTCAAATTGTGCGACACCCGTACGATTTCCCAGATCATCGTACGAGTATCTTACAACGTCCTTGCAAGTCAATGTCCGTGTGAGTCAATGTCCATGCGAGTCAATGTCCTTGCGAGTCAATGTCCGTGCGAGTCAATGTCCGTGTGAGTCAATGTCCGTGTGAGTCAATGAGTCAATGTCCATGCGAGTCAATGTCCGTGCAAGTCAATGTCCGTGCGAGTCAATGTCTGTGCGAGTCAATGTCCGTGCGAGTCAATGTCTGTGTGAGTCAATGTCCGTGTGAGTCAATGTCCGTGTGAGTCAATGTCCATGCGAGTCAATGTCCGTGTGAGTCAATGTCCGTGTGAGTCAATGTCCATGCGAGTCCCTTAAGAGTCCTGTATGATATGTAAACATCATATGGGTATCTCAAGGCTCGCATCCGACTGCCGTGCGGTGTCTGTACCCTTGCAGCTTACACACGGGTGTCTTGCGACTGGAGTCGAAAAAACTTCAAAGGGCACTGCACAGGTCCCGCCGAATATGTGACTGCTACACACGGATGCCGCAGACCCTTGCGATACCCCCGATTTTCTGAAATCTTAGAAATCCACCGTAGGTAGACAAATTTGTACGGGACCCGGTGGATATGTGACTGCAGCATTAAGTACATTTAACGTGGAGCCTGGAGACAGATAAGGTGGGCTTGTCCAATGCCTGTTTTCAATTAACGTGATTTTGTATGCATGCAAGTTTATTGATACAGTTAATTTACATAGAACTGTATGTGCAGGGCGTGACATAGCCCAGTGGTAAAACGCTCGCTTGTTGCACGGTCGGTTTGGGATCAATCCCCATCAGTGGGCCCATTGATCTATTTTTTTGCTCCAGCCAGTGCACCACAGCTGGTACATCAAAGGCTGTGGTATGTGCTATCCTGTCTATGGGATGGTGCATATAAAAAGATCCCTTGCTGCTAATCGAAAAGAGTAGCCCATTAAGTGGCGACAGCGGGTTTCCTCCCTCAATATCTGTGTGATCCTTAACCATATGTCCGATGCCATATAACCGTAAATAAAATGTGTTGAGTGCGTCATTAAATAAAACATTTCCTTCCAGTGTATGTGCATTCAGTATGTGGAAAGATCAAACAAAACATTGTTCATGGAATTGCATTCATTCTGTATGACTGGGATTAAAAAAAACCTCGATTCACATCACCCCTTCCCACCTGATTACATTGTTTCTATGGTGGGAAAGTGGAACATAGGAAAATAAAATAGTTGGAGAGATTTTAAAGGAAAAAAGAAACAGAAAGAAAATTAGTAAGTACAAAAAAGGGTAAAGTATTGAAGATGATAGGAGATGTCATTAGAACAAAGAAAACAGTTAAGTGATCACAATGGAGACGTGGGGACAGATAGGATGAACAGAAAATAAAGTTTGTATGAAGGAAAGAAAGAAAGAATTTTTTTATTTAACAATGCACTCAACACATTTTATTTATGGTTAAATATGCCGTCAGATATATGGTTAAGGACCACACAGATATTGAGAGAGGAAACTTGCTGTCGCCACTTCATGGGCTATTCTTTTCGATTAACAGCAAGGGATCTTTTATATGCACCATCCCACAGACAGGGTAGTACATACCATGGGCTTTGATATGCCAGTCACGGAACTCTGGCTGGAACGAAAAATAGCCCAATGGGCCCACCGACGGGGGTCGATCCAAGACCGACCGCACATCGAGCGAGTGCTTTACCACTGGGCTATGACCCACCCACCACAGTGGAGAAGTGGGGACAAATGGGATGAACAGAAAATAAAGTTTGCATGAAGGAGTAGAAGGAATGGATGACATGAAGAAAGTATGAAAGAAAAAAAAACAATGGATGTTTAATGACAAGACAGCACACACCACAACCTCCAGTTAGGGAGCACTGGTTAGAATGGGCAATGGGTCCACCAATGGGGATTGATCCTGTGACCCATTGCATGTCAGGATACTACTACTGCTACTATACTGAGGTATACCCAACTCATTTTTGTGGGAATCAAACCAAAAATGTACTGTAAACTGATGTGTGAACATCCATACACTGTCAGCCATTTTGTATGTTTAACATGTACAATGTATATTTAAGATGTGTATATAAAATATAGTCTTCATCTTGTTATTATTGAGATTACAACTGAATATTTATATATTTTGTATATATTATTTGATACTTGTTTTGTTTTCTTTTCATCATGTGTATGTGTTCAACTACATGTATGGAAATTAGGGTTAGTGACTTTTAATATGTCTTTGTTTGTAGTCTGTTACCAAGGAGCCATATATAACACTGAAATGGTTCATTTTGTAAACATGTGAAAAAGTGGCTAATTATAATTGCATTTCTTTTGTCATTCAGTGTAGAAATAAGTTATGTTAATGTTAGAACTTAAATGCTGTTTTGAAGGTTGGCCTAATTAATTAACTCATATTAGAAAAAATTTCATCTTTAGCAGTACATGTAGCTTCTCACAGATATAAAAAAATGACAGCAATGGGGTGGGTGGGGTGGGGTGGGGGGTGCAAACCCTGGACCTACCAGCCTTATGTCTGATGGCTTAACCACAACACCACCGAGGCCGATGGCCCAATATATTTACCTTTTCTTGTTTTATCACACACACACACATATATACTGACATCCAAAAGAAATTTTACATAACATTGTAATCATTTGATAAATATTGTTGCTACCATAATAAAAAATAATCAATTTAGAAACCACCTAACAAACACTTTGTATGTATCATGAAGTGCATTGTCATGTTTAGATGTTGAACTTCATGATACTTTCATATCCCACCGTATCGTTTGTTGGTTTTCTATAAGACAATTCAAGCCTTGCAAAGTTTCTTTTGTACATCAGTATATATTAAAATTAATGTGTTTATGCCTCCCTCTCCCACTTCATACGTATATCATTTCTATGGGTCTTCTTTGACATACCAGTCATAAGTCATTCATTTTGAATGCAAACCCTCCCTTCCCCCTCAAAACCCCCCCAAAACAAAACAACACCAACGCAACTAGTGTCTCAGTCCAGTTGTTCAAATGTTATTTAGTTTAATCAGTGGTTAACAGAAATGTTCAAAACCAGGGACTGAATCAATACAAATAATTACTGATAGTGTAATGTTAATACTTGATTCAAAAGAACCAAAGGTATATCCATATGTGATCAAATCAAAAGTTTATTTCGTATCTGTGCAAACATAATTACCGTATTTCCTCTTATAAGCACCAGACCTCATATAAACGCTGGCCTCCAATAAGCGCCGGGTCTGTAACACTTTGCTACAAAATAAACGCTGGGCCTCCAATAAACGCTGGCTTCCAATAAGCACCGGGTCTGTAACACTTTGCTACAAAATAAACGCTGGGCCTCAAATAAACGCCGCCCTCCAATAAGCACCGGGTCTGTAACACTTTGCAACAAAATAAACGCCAGGCCTCTAATAAACGCCAGGCCTCTAATAAACGCCAGGCCTCTAATAAACGCCAGCCTCCAATAAGCACCGGGTCTGTAACACTTTGCAACAAAATAAACGCCAGGCCTCTAATAAACGCCAGGCCTCTAATAAACGCCAGGCCTCTAATAAACGCCAGCCTCCAATAAGCACCGGGTCTGTAACACTTTACAACAAAATAAATGCCAGGCCTCTAATAAACGCCAGCCTTCAATAAGCACCGGGTCTGTAACACTTTGCTACAAAATAAACGCCGGCCTCTAATAAACGCCAGCCTCCAATAGGCACCAGGTCTATAACACTTTACTACAAAATAAACGCAGGCCTCTAATAAACGCCAGCCTCCAATAGGCACCAGGTCTGTAACACTTTGCTACAAAATAAACGCCAGGCCTCTAATAAATGCCAGCCTCCAATAGGCACCAGGTCTGTAACACTTTGCTACAAAATAAACGCCAGGCCTCTAATAAGCACTGGGTCTCCAATATTTGTCGGGTATAACAGCTGAAAACTAATTACTCCCTGGCATAATTTAAAAAACACAAACAAAACTTATTAAAAATGACAGGTTTCTTTTAATCACTTCCTGTCTTAAAAAATTATAGGACAGGTCTTCAATAAGTGCTGGGTCTGCAACCATTTTGAAATGAATAATAGTCCGAGTGCTTATTAGAGGAAATATGGTAAAAAGAAAATCGTGGACTAACCCAGGGTTAATTAAACTATGCTTTGAACAGCTATAGATCCTACTGCCACACATTTTATTTTATCAGCAATTGAGATTTTTAAAAACCATGTGATGATCATGCATTTATCATAAAGTATGCTTGGCAAGTCTTAAAGGTGCTATCTCAAAGTTCTGAATGTCAAAATTCTGAATGTTAAAATTCTAAATGTCAAAACCGTGCAGAGTGGAATGGACATTTGCCCCAAAACAGCGATTGATTCCATGAATCTAGTGTCTCGTCTATTGGAGTACAGCCACTCCTGAGAAGATCCATTTTTTGAATAATGCATCCTTCCTACACTTATCAAAGAGGACTGCTAGCAGATAGCAGCTTCCCTACAAAATTATTTATTAACTTTTTGCTTTGAAATTTAAGCGTTAAACCTTCAACTATATATCCATAAAAAATTACAACTAAATAATTTAATTTACTAGTTGAATTTTTTTTTGTTGGAAAATCTTTAGCGGACGACCAATGGAATTTGGCATATTCAGTTGAGATGTTATGCCAAGAGGATGTTGCCAACAAATTCATGTAACTCATCTAGATATAACAGATCTATGTAGAAGTTTGTGGATTTGCCAATTTCATTACAACAACTGTTATGATGTTCAACAACATCACTAGAGCACATTGATTTATTAATCATCGCCTGATGGATGTCAAACATTTTGTAATGTTTTACTTGTAGTCTAGAGGAAGCCTGCATTTTTTTTATTAACAGCTAGAGATCTTTTATATGCACTTTCCCACAGACAGGACATCACATACCCTGGCCTTTGATATACCAGTCATGGAGCACTGGTTGAGACTGGGAAAGCCCAATTCGAGAATGTGTCAACTGAAGTGTACAATATGGTATTATTACAATTTCCATATTCCCCCGAGGTATTTATGCATAAAAAATGCATGAGATTGATTACTTTGTAATTTTTTTAAATTATAAATAAATGTAAAAAATGTGAAAATATTGCACTTGTAACTTTGATACAGCACCTTTAACATTAACATCAATACAGATCTCCTAGTGGAATAATATTCTTAGTTACTATAGTGACTTAGTAACTGTAGTGACTTTTATAGGGTGTATACTACCAAATCAAATCCCATAGATGACAAAGTAACATATGTGGCTAAAACTCCTACCTGCAATGTATCAATCGACATAAACGCCACGGATATAAATACTACCACCCCTCACCCTTAAAGTGAATCACAAAAAAGCTGCTCATTTCTGAGATAACGGGTAGCGTCTATGACTACCCTAGTTCCGCACAAAATTTGAGTACTTTTTTTTACAGGTACCCCATACATGTTCCAAGCACAAGGCTATTTGACACAGTGGTACTAGATGAAATAAAATTGCATACATTTTTAGCCCAGATGAAACTAATTTTTTGTACAACCAACACACTCACATTTATAACCAATCACAGGACTTGTGGTGTTCACTTCTCTATCAAAAGTTGGGTGCACCTCCAACTTTGACCCAGCCGGAAGTTATTTGGTTTAGTACTACCTGTAGTGACTTGGTCTGCTAGTGACTTGAAGTTTGATTAATTATGTAAGTAATTATGAATATTAGATTCATCGTTTCCACAGAACATGTTTATTAGATATACTATGCCTCTGTTGTCTAAATCAGTTTTGTATACTCTGTTGAGATATTGTAACTTACAATAAATGAACCCAAAAAAAATCATATTGACTTTTCTTATCATTATCATCACCCACATTTGACAGTCCATGGTCCAGAGTGCTTACTGAACATATTTTATTCCAGTTCAGTCAACTGGTAGAAAGGTGCCAGAAAGCCATGCTAGAAAAAAACTAAAACATCTATAGTCCTTCCCACGTTTTTTTTTCATACTATGGAATTTACTACAAGTTACAATTTTTTTTTACTATTTTTGAGTGTGATTTAGAAAACTGGCTCAAAAATTGTTTGTTTTTTGTTATTTCCAAAACACTTTTACTTTTCTTCTTACGTTAAACCAAACAGAAATTATTTACACAAAACATTTTTTGTAGGAGGATGGGACAGACTATATAGGACACACCCTTCATGCTATTGTGCCCGTTTCATTGGTTAGTTGGTCCTGTCATTCAGGAGCTAGATGGTCATTGTTAGTATATTTTAGCCTTCTTCAGTTATAGAGGTGGGATGTAGCCCAGTGGTATAGCGCTTGCTTGATGCATGGTAGGTTTAGGATTGATCCCCATCAGTGGGCCCATTGGGATATTTCTCACTCCAGCCAGTGCACCACAACTGGTACATCAAAGGCCGTGGTATGTGCTATCCAGGCTATGGGATGGTGTATATAAAAGATCCCTTGCTGCTAATCGAAAAGAGTAGCCCATTAAGTGACGACAGGAGGTTTCCTCCCTCAATATCTATGTGGTCCTTAACCACATATAAAATGTGTTGAGTGCATCGTTAAATAAACCATTTCATTCCTTCTTCAATTATATGCTAGATTGATATCATGGACCGATCCTTTTTGTGATGTCTAATAGTGGCACGCAGAGCACTGTCCTAGTCGAGTCAGGTTAGAGTGTTTAACATGCATATTCAGAGCAACGTGTTGTAGTGCACGCCTGTCCTGGGCACAAGTGCCGGCCTCTGATGGCTCCTCGGTCCAGGACAGAAATGTGGGGGTGGGGTGGAGGGGGGACCACCTGCACTGGCAGGTGCAAGAGAGCACCAGTAGCCCGACTACAGTCGGCAACAGGCAGGGGGTGGTTTTTGGTGCTATGGAATTTGGAATGTCCCGTAGTGCCTGTCAATGCCAAATGGAAAGGGTGTGCAGTTTTTATGAAGGAAATTTGACACAATTTTGAATGGTCCGTCCAAAGATAAAAGCATTGTCCTGTCCACAAAGTTATTAAATTGATGGTGTGCCATGCAGTAGCTGTAATGCTATGAAAGGGTCAAGGCCACCTTTGAAATCGGTGTTCTTCACCATGGTGCAGGGATGGCAACATTCTCATGGATTTTCCCCAAGAGTAGTACACATTCACAAAGTGTATCTTAAAATGGTTAAAACAAGTTCTGTAAAAATCTGAGATAATGTAGGTTTGTCATAAAATATTTTATGATAAATTGTGTTGACAGTATGGTGCTATATAGTTGGTTTATGTTTACAACAGTTATATGGGACACAGAATGGAGGGGTGGGGGGGGGGGGGGGGTCAAGGGGGCTGTTGGGGCCATGGTCCCTCAACTTTTCCTTATTATTGTGTTTAGAAGGGTGGAAATACCATATTGGAACACTTGAAATTCGAAACCATATTAAAGGAGCATACCGCAGTGATCTGCTAACACATTTGGGCCAGAGCATTTAAATTTCCATACCCACTTTCAAATACACTCCACAGGCCCTAAGCTTCAAACACTGTTCTCATGGTCTAACCATGTTGATTTCTGTCTTTTTCAGATTTCATTTTCAGTGCGATGTGTTGATGTGTTTACTTCAATAAAAAACAAACACATGTACAATAAATTAAGATCTGCAGTTATTGCTAGATTTTGACTAATGAGATAAATAGCAAACATATGTATAATAAATTAAGATGTGTAATTTTTTTTAGACTTTGACCAACTTAATGCAATAGATACCAAGAATACATGCACAAAAAGTCTGAGAGTATAAGAAGTTTGTTTTGTTTAACAACACCACTAGAGCATATTGTTTAATTAATCGACTATTGGATGACAAACATTTGGTAATTTTGCCTTATCCATGCTTCTAAGAATTACAAAGTTGCATAAATCAAGTAAAATTGTATGTTACTATAAAAGCTATAACCAGTGAGAGGGTAGCAAATATAAAACGGTGCTAATTTTGGTTTTAAAGTGTGTTTTTTGTCTAATTAGAAAAGTAGTAGTATGTTTTATTTAATGACACGACTAGAGCACATTGATTTATTAATCATCGGCTATTAGATGTTAAACATTTGGTAATTTTGACATATAGTCTTAGAGAGGAAACCTGCAACATTTGTTCCATTTGTAGCAAGGGATCTTTTATATGCACCATCCCAGACAGGATAGCACATACCACAGCCTTTGATATACCAGTCGTGATGCACTGGCTGGAACGAGAAATAGCCCAATGGGCCCACCAATGGGGATCGATCCCAAACCGCCTGCACCTGAGAGTATAATGCTAAAACAATATACATCACACAGTAGCCCCACAAATATTCATCTCACAAGTTAAATTCCAGTATTTACAGTTATAGTCCTTGAATATATTCCCATGAATGTCAAACTTGATCTGGGCGTAAAGTCACACTTGACCTGTAACTGTACCCGATAAAGTTACATTGTATATCCAAAATTTCAGCTCAACATCTTGTGGCATGGCAAAAAAAAAACCAGTCTAAAAATCTATATGAGAGACAAACAAAAGTATGAAGATGAAACCTAAAGTCCCTCTGCTTGGATTAGTAGGGTACTAATAATTTAAGGTCTGTAGTTTTTGAAAGATTTTGAGTAATTCAATAAATAACAAGAGGGGTGGGACATAGCCAAGTGGTAAAGCATTCACTTGATGTGCAGTTGGTCTAGGACCCATTGGGCTATTTCTCGTTCCAGCCTGTGCTCCACAACTGGTATAACAAAGGCCGTGATTTGTACTATCATATCTGTGGGATGGTGCATGTAAGAGATCCCTTACTGCTAATCGAAAAGAGTAGCCCATAAAGTGGCGACAGCGGGTTTCCTCTCTCAATATCTGTGTGTTCCTTAACCATATGTCTAACGCCATATAGCCATAAATAAAATGTGTTGAGTGTGTCGTTAAATAAAATGTGTTGAGTGCGTTGTTAAATAAAACATTTCCTTCCTTCCTCTCAATATCTGTGTGGTCCTTAATCATATGTCCATCACCATATAACCGTAAATAAAATGTGTTGAGTGCATCGTTAAATAAAACATTTTCTTCCTTCCTTCAATAAATAACAAAGACATATTTACAATAAATTAAATGAATTTATTAGAAAGTGTTATACAATCATTCTTATTGGACACAACTGCCACTGGTAAACACAATCTTGATGGTATACGGACCGATTCATTTTTAAACTGAACAAGCTGCAAACTCAATTGGTAACAAGACTAACCACATCTCTGCCACTGTTACCATGACGATTAATGAATAAAAACTAGATATTGTAGTTATCACAGCAATGCCGAATGATGATCGAAGCATTCAAACTAGCAGATGATGAAGATGAAGCCAAAAAAAACCTAATTGCTCATTCATCCCAAGGAATAAAGTTATAGATGGATCATTTGTTTAAAAATTTAATTTCTGATGTCAACCTCTACCCCAAGAAAACCTTCTTTATGGTGCCGAAATTATTTGGATATTGCAAATCTTAAAAAAAAAAAAATGTTTTCATAAAAAATATGCCTGTGCCTACAAGTATGTTAAACACTTGCATTTAGAATACAAATATCAGCAATTAACATTGATAACCTCAATTATATAAGTGACAGTATTGTCTTCCTTATACAGTGAAAACCCTCTAAACCGGACACCATCAGGACCAAGTAAAACGTCCGATATTAAGATGTATCTGGTTTAGAGAGGTTAAGTTCTGTATCTATATTTAAAAAAGAACCGTGAAAAATGTCTGGTTTTGGAGGACTTCCGTTTTACAGAGGGTCTGGTTTTGGAGGACTTCCGGTTTACAGAGGGTCTGGTTTTGGAGGACTTCCGGTTTACAGAGGGTCTGGTTTTGGAGGACTTCCATTTTACAGAGGGTCTGGTTTTGAGAGGTTTCACTGTATTTGTAATTCTCTTGTTTTGCTTGACACACAAGGATGCACATGCATTTTTCTTTTTAATAATATATTTTTTATGTGCAAGTATGTGTGTGTGCATTCATCTGCATGCATTCGCACATGCATACATGTATATATTTACATCACTGTATGCGAATGCTGTGCTTTTATTTTACTAAATGTTAGTTAATTTTTTTTACAAATAAGCAGCTTTCTGCTAGACATCACTTGGTATAAGTAAGCTGCAAAAGTCATTTTTTTTACAAACAAATAATTAATATTATGCTGAAGTAATTTGTATAAAAAGTAAAATTATGCTTAACAAAAGTCATTTGTTACAAAGTAACATTATGCACACATGAACAAAAGTTGTTTGTTACAAAGTAAAAAAGGTTGTTTCTTACAAAGTAACATTATGCTAAACAAAAGTGTTTTGTTACAACCAAGTAACATATTGAACCAGATATTTGTTGCAAAACAAACAAACAAACAAACAAAACATTATGCTTAATATTATATGATCCCCAAATTATTTGCTTTTTAGACATGCTGGTGATGTAATGCATGGTTGAATGATAAATAATAATCAAATTAAAGAGTCAAATTTCACAAGTGATTTCTCATGAAAACAGATGCTAAATGTAACATTATATCTAATGTCATATGGTCCCCAAATTATTTAAATTTTAGATATGTTAATGACGGAATGTATGATGGAATGATAATTATGACTATAATTACTGTAATAATGAGCAAATTAAGAGTCAAATTTCACAACTGATTTTCCCCTGAAAACAGATGTTAAATATGCTCTCCTCGTATAAAGAAAATACTGATGCTAGACTAGGACAAATAAATACCTCAGTTTCAATCAACAAAATACAAACAACACACTGATTATAAATTAATTGGTTAATTAGTGATTCTATTTTTAAAAAAATATATAATATGCTTAAAAGCAAAAACAAACATTAATGCTGCACTGCTGTATAGAACACATTATTTTCAAAATAATGTGCAGATGATAAAAACAATTCTGTTTCATGTTGTATCAAAAAAGAAAAATTAAGATTGAAATACAACATAAAAATATATGATATATATTATGTACAATTTTTGGCTGATTGTAACCAAATTTATGAGCTGTCAAGAGACAAATCACAGCTGTACTATTCATCATGACACAACAATTTCAAATAATATTAAATAATAAAACATTGACAAACAAAAGTAAGTATACTCGACAGTAGTGTTATATGCAAAGAATTAAAACTAAAAACACTCAGTATAGTTTAGAGTAGATATAGTACTTTTTTTTTTTTTACTTCCTGGGATAACACAGCAATGAATTTAGACAATCGTTTCAGTTGCTTAACCCTTCTCATGACACCACACAAAAATGATTATAGTGTTTGTGCCAATGTTAGGATCTTTCTAAGTAACAGAGCCTTTTTTAATGACTAAAATTATATATTAAGTACCTGTAGTTTCTTGTTTATTAAAATATGTCTCTGTATAGCCGATAACCTTCTGGCATGGTGCTTATAAAACTTTTAGAGTCTAGACTTGAGACTCTACTAAGAGTCTGAGACACTAATGTCATGACAACGCCATACAAACTGTATGTGTTTGATATCATTAGAGATTGAGTCTGGACTCTAAAAGTTTTATAAGCACGGGCCCTAGTCATCCTGATATTTTTAGTGGCTCAAATAAAATTTTATTTCATAATATATTCTTTTTTGGGGTACATACAAATTGATTGGGACATAAAATCCAATTTTGGCCAATACGAACATTAAGACAATGAGAATCACATTGAATATAAATATACTGATATTCTAGCGAGGAAAATGTATTCAATATGTAACTTTAGCCATTGAAAGAGCTCTGTTAGTTGAAAACATTTGACAATGGCAGCAAACTGAGGACAGTATCTTTAATACAAATCTGACATTTGTGTGCTGGGCTGGACATATTTATTGTATCTGGATACGTAATCCACCCTCATCCCTTTAGGCACCATCCCACCATTTCCACTGTCTTTACTTTGTGTAGTAACTTATTAAAGTATGTTTTAGGAAACAAGACTGCATTGAAAATATAATATAAATATTGAAATTACTTTTCAAATGTTTCTTCAATGATTAAAAGAAGGTGGACCTCTGTAGTATTTAAATAACCCAATGATTTATGTTTATTACCAAGTATAACTTATATAACGGCAAAATGAGGTGGTGCTTTAGCTTAAGAGTGGATAACTCAAACTTTTTTTGTGGTCAATCTATACTGAGTTTTTGCATGGTAGTAACCAAGTGACAGTACTTCCTAAAAATAGCAGTCTCGACATGGTACTATTTCTCAGAGAATACATTCTGTCATAGAAATTGTATTGAAATGCATGCAAAATTAACAGGTGGTGCTACTGCTTGCATTGTCTATATGGCTGGAATCCAATTTCAGTTCATTGCATACACTACTACTGCATTACGTTGAAAAAGTCTATATCACAATCTATATGCTACAGTCATTAAGCAAAAACAAACAAGCTTAGCACGGTTAATATTGGCATCAAACTGTCAACATAAAAGTTTGCTGTCCCTCGATTAACACAAATAGTATCACAATGTTTAACTAAATATAATTCATCTAACAATACAATAACTCTATACATCGGTTCTTCTGTTGCCATGGTTATACGTTTTATGCATATTCATAACCAGATTATTATAAATGTATATGCATATTCATAACCAGATTGTCATGGCTACTTGCCTAAATTATACTCTGCATGTTTACTGCTGCCATGGTTACATGTCTATATTCACCTCCTAGCTACCTTTAGATGTAATAATTTAGTATCTAAATGCTGAATTCATAGTCTCATCATCCTTTATAGGAACCCAGAGTCAACATTGCCTTACAAACATACTGGTATGCAAAACAGCAGGTTCTGCTTTCTTGCACAATTTGTGCAAAACATTTAACATTGCCTTACAAACATACTGGTATGCAAAACAGCAGGTTCTGCTTTCTTGCACAATTTGTGCAAAACATTTAACATTGCCTTACAAACATACTGGTATGCAAAACAGCAGGTTCTGCTTTCTTGCACAATTTGTGCAAAACATTTAACATTGCCTTACAAACATACTGGTATGCAAAACAGCAGGTTCTGCTTTCTTGCACAATTTGTGCAAAACATTTAACATTGCCTAACAAACATACTGGTATGCAAAACAGCAGGTTCTGCTTTCTTGCACAATTTGTGCAAAACATTTAACATTGCCTTACTGGTATGCAAAATATCAGGCTCAACTGTAAGTACAAACTTTTGCAGTCCTGCACAATTTATGCAAAACATTTAACATTGCCTTACACACATACCAGTATGCAAAACACCAGGCTCAGCAAGAATTACAAACTTTTGCAGTCCTGCACAATATATGCAAAATATTTAACATTTCCTTACAAACATTCTGATATGCAAAACATCAGTCACTTCTGTAACTACAAACTTTGGCAGTCCTGCACAATTTATGCAAAATATTTAACATTTCCTTACAAACATTCTGATATGCAAAATGTCAGTCACTTCTGTAACTACAAACTTCGGCGGTCTTGCACAATTTGTGCAAAACATTTAACATTTCCTTACAAACATTCCGATATGCAAAACATCAGTCACTGCTGTAACTACAAACTTCGGCAGTCTTGCACAATTTGTGCAAAACATTTAACATTTCCTTAGAAACATTCTAAGATTCAAAAGATCAGTCACTGCTGTAATTACAAGGTTTTGCAGTGTTGCACAATTTGTGCAAAAACATATGCTAATGTCTACAACTAATGATTTGCACATTCCATGGAAAACATACAAGATGAGAAAATATAAGGAAAGATTTCTGCATGCACCCCTAACTTTATTATAAGATTTCTTCATGGAAGTAAGTAGAACTTGTGCAGTTATTAGTGTTGGTCTTACATTGAAGTACACATACACATACATGTAGACTAATGTACTGCAGTGAAAAAAAGTTCTTTTTTTTAGGAAGAGTTCAAGCAAAACATTTTCCAAAATAAACTGGTAAGAGTTTACATGCCATTTAAACAATGAATAAACATTTATTATGACGTTAAAACATAATGCTCTGATTTAACAAAAGAACACTAATGGACATAAAATATCCTTCAACACAGTTTTATCTTAAATGCATTAAAACTTAGTATAGAACTAGTTTTTCTCAGTCTCTTTTTAATAACGTCACCTATCTTTATAAAAATGGTATTAATGTTTTACCACATACATTTACCACAAAGACAGCAATGCAGTTTAGTATTTCAAAATGTACAATTTTTGTTTTACTTTCCTTTTGTCAGATAAGGGCAGTATGTTTTATGTTTACCGTCTTGTTGTTTGGAATGAACTGAGAAATAATTTACACAATGAGCTGATGATCGACAAGACGAGGTAGAAACATAAAAATTAATTATCACCATTTAAAAACATCTCCTACAAGATCTATTTGTAGTAATTATGCAGAGTAACAATTTCATAAAATCATTTAAAACAATTCAAGTACATTTATGTACAAATGTTTGCATTATAATTTATAACTAAATGTACAGTAAACACAACATAAAGTTGTAATATGTGTACAATATGAAGCACTCTTTCTGAAAATAAATAAACATAAACATAATTATTTCAAAATAAGATATTAAAAAAGAGCCATTATGACTGGCAGGTAGACAATTACTGGTAGCTTAAGTAGAAGTAGAAACCATACTTTTTATAGAGGTATACAGATATGGGGATATATTCATATAAAGATATAGAAAAATAAAATATTTCGCCAGTCAAAAAATGAATATTTCCCAAGAGGCATGAAATATGCCATGGTTTGTTTATATGAGTATATTTATCCTACAATACTCTATAAAAAAGTATATATTTAGAAAGATTTACATTGTAATATAAGACACAATTCTATCTAAAATAAAGCAAGCTTTTAAAATTTAACAGATAATAAAATTACGTAAATTCAAGCAATAAATTTATCTTTATTCTAGATGAAAAAGGAGAGTGCTTTTTTTCCACTCTTTATTTAACAAAATGATTAATGGACTAGGTACCTAAGATCTCCGTCTAAATCCTTGACCCCCCCCCCCCCTAATATGTACGATATAATATAATGGCTTCAGTCAAACTGAAGGGGTAGATGAAAAACAAACATGATACTGGTGTTTTGTAGAAAGGAATGTTTACAAACACTGCAGCATCTTTTAACTGTAGCTGTTAGTTTGAAGTTCTGATATTTATAACATCTTTAATGACAAGAATGCTCCCTCTACCAGTATTTAAACAACAACAAAAGGGGAGATAACTTATACAGCCCTGCCCCCCCCCCCCCCCCCAACAACCCATCCACACATGTAAAGAACACAGAGATATACATTGTATATACTGCTTCAGACCTAAGGACAAATCAGGAGGGTGGTATTGGGTTGCAACAGTGATATTTTTGTCTCAAATTGAGTAATATATAATCATAAAAATCCCCATCACCTCTAAAACAAATCCCTAAAATCCTATCCGTATTCCCCCTGGATCTGCCCCTGAGATTAGCACAACAAGAGATTACAAGTGACAAGTCTGTACACTGGACCAGAGATTCACAATAAATAAACATAAAGTCAGAGATATAATGGCGGAAAGAGATTCAAGACAGAGAAGGGAGAAAACTCTTGCTATGCTACAAAGCATTTAGGCAATTGAAATCATAATTTTAGTGTGGTTTCGAATCTGCATTCATGAATGGCCGAGATTCTGTTCTCATATCATTTTCAACTTATTTTTGTGCTCGTATCCAATTAAGGTTCAAGCACACTGCCCTGGGCTCACATCTCAGCTATCTGGACTGTCTGTCCTAAAACAGTGGGTTGGTGGTTAGTAAGAGATAAGTCGGTGCCGTGGCCTTACACCTACCACTTCAGTTGTTAAAATTGGCTTGGGTGGGAGCTGGCATTGGGGTGCGAACCCAGTACCTACCAGCCTCAAGTCTGATGACTTAAGCAATACACCACCGAAGTTGGTATTCTTTTCTGATCATACCATCAGCTCATTCCAGTCAATACACCATGACTGGTTTATCAAACAACCCTATCTGCTAATCGAAAAGAGTAGCCCATGAAGCAGCAAAGTGTGCCCTGCACTAGAACAGTTTTGAATACACACCAAGTTTGAAATACATTCACAAACATGGTCTTGCTTCTTTGAAATCTTTAGCAAACTGTTCCAAGCACTAGAACAGTTTTGAATACACACCAAGTTTGAAATACATTCACAAACATGGTCTTGCTTCTTTGAAATCTTTAGCAAACTGTTCCAAGCACTAGAACAGTTTTGAATACACACCAAGTTTGAAATACATTCACAAACATGGTCTTGCTTCTTTGAAATCTTTAGCAAACTGTTCCAAGCACTAGAACAGTTTTGAATACACACCAAGTTTGAAATACATTCACAAACATGGTCTTGCTTCTTTGAAATCTTTAGCAAACTGTTCCAAGCACTAGAACAGTTTTGAATACACACCAAGTTTGAAATACATTCACAAACATGGTCTTGCTTCTTTGAAATCTTTAGCAAACTGTTCCAAGCACTAGAACAGTTTTGAATACACACCAAGTTTGAAATACATTCACAAACATGGTCTTGCTTCTTTGAAATCTTTAGCAAACTGTTCCAAGCACTAGAACAGTTTTGAATACACACCAAGTTTGAAATACATTCACAAACATGGTCTTGCTTCTTTGAAATCTTTAGCAAACTGTTCCAAGCACTAGAACAGTTTTGAATACACACCAAGTTTGAAATACATTAACAAACATGTTCTTGCTTCTTTGAAATCTTTAGCAAAGTGTGTCCTCTGCAGCAGAACAGTTTCGAATACACACAAAATTTTCAGATTCATAGTTTTCTCCCTTTAAAGGTAATAGCATCACACGCGAGACAATAACATGTTTAGTTATTTAGACTACTTTTACAGATTAAACACAATCTAATTTCTCCCGTCAGCAAATATTATGTCATATAATATATAATAACCTACAGCAAACCAGCAGTGATATAAAGCAGTTCGATAGCAACGCAAACAAAACAAAAACTAATCTTCTTAACAACATGAATATATGTAATAAATTTAGTAAATACTTGACAGCAGTTGTTTGATAGGATAGAGAAAAATACTAAATATCTGTGATTAAAAAAACTAGAAAAAACATTTCATAAACCCCCCCCCCCCCAACAAATTAAAGAGTATAATAGAGTTGTCACAAAATTAAAATTGTTGTCATACCAAGTGTCACAAGTAAATAATTGTTGTAAATAGGTTTTTAACAAATACTAATTCAAAAATCAAATGATCAGCAATACTTAAAATACTGTGGTGACTATTTCTGTGTCTTGTGGTTATGTATGCTTGAGGTTGTATTTGTATAAACACATAATTCTTAATAATATTGTGTTTGTATAAACACTCGGTTCTAAATATTGTGTTTATACATACACACAATTCTAAACCCCATCCATGTTTACTCAGTTCAAAATACTGAAATATGAAGACTTTCATGAAAATACTGAAATATTAAAATACCTATATATAGCAAAAATACTGAAATATGTAACTACTTAAATCTAAAACCTGATTGCCAATATGCTAATAAACTGCTTTAATATAAAAATATCCATTCTTTTTAAAAACTAAATTTCAGGGGACAATATTTCAAAATCTTAGGTCACTGCATGGAACTTGGTTCCATGATTTTCATCTAAGTAACTGTTCTGATGCCATATAACTGTAAATAAAATGTGTTGAGTGCATCGTTAAATAAAATATTTCCTTCTAGAGAACTGATTGTTAAGTTACTCAAAATATATTTGCATAGTGAATAAAATACTGAGGATCATGAAACTCATTACTTTTAATTTCAGAATGTAACAGCTAGTTTACCACATAACCAATTGGCAGTTCGCATGAATGTAAATTTACATAACCAACATGCGAACAGAACAACGGTTCATATAAAATATTGTTCCCTGAAATTTCATTTCATTTAAATACTCCTCCAATATACGTCTTCATGTGTATGAAAAAAATAACTTCTATCACAAGAGAGTGCTGAGCACCAATGCCCTCTAACAAAACATTAAGACAAGATCGTTGCTTGTAGCTAACAAGGCGTTCATTATGTAATGATCTGTTTATCAAATGTAAGCATCTATGTCCATTTTGTGAAATACTCCACAAAACCCCTCAATGTACTTAATCTGCAATACGGCCAGGGAATGATGTGAAAAAACATCTTGCACAAACGTCATAATGCTATTCGAATATTATCAGCTTATTTTACCAAAAATTAGTCCACTAAAATATCAGATCTCTCGGACAGAACTCTTTGGCGAAGTCAGAGGTTGTGTCAGTCATAAATTTGCCACACCCACTTATAGCAAACAGTGTAAAATAGTCCTTGTCAAAAATGAGCCATATCCACTTTTAGCAAACAGTGTAAATAGTCTTTGTCAAAAATGAGCCACATCCACTTATAGCAAACAGTGTAAATAGTTTTTTTTTTTTTATCAAAAAAGAGCCACATTCACTTTTAGCAAACAGTGTGAATAGTCATCAAAAATGAGCCACATCCACTTTTAGCAAACAGTGTGAATAGTCATCATCAAAAATCAGCCACATCCACTTATAGCAAACAATGTAAAATAGTCATCTTCAAAAATAAGTCACATCCACTTATAGCAAACAGTGTAAACAGCCATCACATTACTAAACACCGAGCATCTGAGCGGCGGAGTCTGCCGAGTCTGTGGAGTTGAGCATTTTATCGATGGCGCTGACTTCCACCCCGAGCAGATTGTGCAGGAGATCGTTGTCTTCAGACGGGAGCAAGCTGACACTGTTAGCAATCACCTGAAACACAAGAGACTTTATTATAGACCTAGAAGTCTTATGAATATACTACAAAATGCATTAAATATTAGTTTACAGCTAGCAGTCTAATATATATTGAGGGTATTACAAAGTGCATTAAATATTAGTATACAGCCACCAGACAAATATATATCGAGGGTATTACAAAGTGCATTAAATATTAGTATACAGCCACAAGACAAATATATATTGAGGGTATTACAAAGTGCATTAAATATTAGTATACAGCCACCAGACAAATATATATTGAGGGTATTACAAAGTGCATTTAATATTAGTATACACGTAGCAATCTAATATATATTGAGGGTATTACAAAGTGCATTAAATATTACTTTACAGCTAGCAGTCTAATATATATTGAGGGTATTACAAAGTGCATTAAATATTAGTATATAGCTACCAGACAAATATATATTGAGGGTATTACAAAGTGCATTAAATATTAGTATACAGCCACCAGACAAATATATATCGAGGGTATTACAAAGTGCATTAAATATTAGTATACAGCCACCAGACAAATATATATCGAGGGTATTACAAAGTGCATTAAATATTAGTATACAGCCACCAGACAAATATATATTGAGGGTATTACAAAGTGCATTAAATATTAGTATACAGCCACCAGACAAATATATATTGAGGGTATTACAAAGTGCATTTAATATTAGTATACACGTAGCAATCTAATATATATTGAGGGTATTACAAAGTGCATTAAATATTACTTTACAGCTAGCAGTCAAATATATATTGAGGGTATTACAAAGTGCATTAAATATTAGTATACAGCTACCAGACAAATATATATTGAGGGTATTACAAAAAGAAGTACATGTATAACTAATACAACACACGTGTGTCGTAACAATTTCATATGACCAACGAATAACGTCATTTTGGGAAGCAACGTGATAACATGTGGCTTCCCCAGTCTTAGCTGTGTGTAATCAACTGATATGGATAATAAACAAATTACACTTGCATGTGGCATACTAATTTTATGAAACTCGTGTCAGTATTCATGTATTACGCTCTCGCCTGGGTAATACAAGAATCCTGACACTTGTTTCATAAAATCAGTATGACATACAAGCTCATAAAATAATCTTTATGTACACAGCTTGCAGTAAAATATATAATAATATAAAATAAGGGTATTAATAGAAGAGGTAGATTTAATACTCAATTTCTAAAGTCATGACAACAAAATGTTTTGCTATAACACATGAAATATCCTATACCAGTTGTATGTCAACATATAATGTGTGGAAATAATATTATCACAAATTGTGAAACCAAAATCCATTTGTATAAATCACAAGTTTGCAACAAATGAAATATACTGTACTGCAGTAATTTAATTTCCAAGTATACAGGATCAGTGATAACACATATGTTGTAGGAGGCGAGACATAGCCCAGTGGTACAGCGCTCGCTCGACGCGCGGTCTGTATGGGATCGATTCCCGTCGGTGGGCCCATTGGGCTATTTCTCGTTCCAGCCAATGCACCACGACTGGTATAACAAAGGCCATGGTATGTACTACCCTGTCTATGGGATGGTGCATATAAAAGATCCCTTGCTGCCAATCGAAAAAGAGTAGCCCATGAAGTGGCGACAGCGGGTTTCCTCTCTCAATACCCGTGTGGTCCTTAATCATATGTCTTACGCCATATAACAATACGATGTGTTGAGTGTGTCGTTAAATAAAACATTTTTAAATTATTTTTTTTTACATATGTTGTAATATTTATTTCAGAGAAATATTTCCCCATATATTAACACATTCTAACCTGGCCATGACTGTCAGATGCTTTCTTCTGATTGGTCAGATGAAAACGAAGCGCTGTCTTCCCATGCACTGATAGAAAGAAAATGTAAAAATCAAAATGTTATTGTTAACAAGAATACATGTAACAAGACTGAATTACAGTTTTATTTGGGGTTTTAAAAAAGTATACATTAAAATTGTTGATTTGGATACTCTCAAATGTTCAACATATATATTATTACAGTGAAACCCCTCTAAACCAGACACCTTCGGGACCAAGTAAAATGTCCGGTTTAAGAGGTATCCAGTTTAGTTAGAGAGGTTAAGTTCTGTACTGACTGTTAAAAAATTACCATGAAAAATGTCCGGTTTTGGGGGAGTTCAGGTTTACAGAGGGTCCAGTTTTGAGAGGTTTTACTGTATATATAATATATTAATCTTTGAATATTACTTCATAATAATGTACCGGTTTCGGTGGCGTCATGGTTAGGCCATCGGTCTACAGGCTGGTAGGTACTGGGTTCGGATCCCAGTCGAGGCATGGGATTTTTAATCCAGATACCGACTCCAAACCCTGCGTGAGTGCTCCGCAAGGCTCAATGGGTAGGTGTAAACAACTTGCACCAACCAGTGATCCATAACTGGTTCAACAAAGGCCATGGTTTGTGCTATCCTGCCTGTGGGAAGCACAAATAAAAGATCCCTTGCTGCCTGTTATAAAAGAGTAGCCTATGTGGCGACAGCGGGTTTCCTCTAAAAACAGTGTCAGAATGACCATATGTTTGACGTCCAATAGCCGCTGATAAGATAAAAAACCCACTGTGCTCTAGTGGCATCGTTAAATAAACCAAACTTAACTTTTTTCATAATAATGTAAACTTATGTGGTCATGTTCACATAAATGAAAATGACAATGGTAAAAAAAAAAACTGTGCAAAAACGTTAATGGTTATTGTAAGCTTTTCAACAAAGACAAAGGACAAAAACAGTTTTTAGATGGCATTTAATATCTATAATTCTAGGATAATGGAGGTTTTCCATCTTTGTATTCCCATATTCAACATGTTTTCCTATTTAACATATGTGGTCCTATTGTCTACATTAATATTTTGCACATGGTCTTAAACACATATATTTAACACATGTGTTAAATGAAAATGAATATTCAGACAATAAACATGTGACTGTATTGATTTAGTAAACTAGTCTGGAAGTGGCAGTCTTCTTTGTTGCAGTGCAAGAGGGATGTAAAGTATCTCATCAGGAGTGGCTGTCCTCCTATAGATGAGGCACTGGATAGAGAGTCATGGAATCATCCACTGTTCTGCCAAATGCCCATTCGACTGTATTGTGCGGTGATAAGGCCCTGATCATGTGTTTTGATTTTGTTGTTAAGATTTCTTGAAGTGGTGAAGCAGCTAGAGCTAGTAATTTTCACTCACATGAACCGACGTTATCATCCAAGTTGAGGGTGTTGTCGTCGTCATCACTGAGCGGTGGCGTGGTTGAGTCGAGGTGTTTCTTGCGATGTCTCATCATGCTGTGTTTCAGTGTGAAGCGTTTAAAACAGACGTCACATTCAAAAGGTCTTTCACCTGTAACAATTTGGAAAAAAACTATTATCTAAAAGGACATTACCATATTTGACCGGAAATTAGCCCATGTCTGAATAATCCCCCCTCCATTTTTGACAGCTTTTAAGAAATTAGGCCCTTATTTGTAAATAAACTGGCAATTAACCTTCAAACCAACATTCTTTAATAATGCAGAAATTGTTTTAATTAGTTAATTTTAATTAAAAATGCCACAAAATTATTTTTCAATGTTACCATTTGGGTAACCCTTTTTGTAGATGTAGTCACATATATTCATAAATTTAAAGAAATTTACTTTTTGTTTATTCACCCCAGGAAGGGAGGGAGGAAATGGACAGAGACAGAGACAGAGACAGAGACAGAGACAGAGAGAGAGAGAGAGAGAGAGAGAGAGAGAGAGAGAGAGAGAGAGAGAGAGAGAGAGAGAGAGAGAGAGAGAGAGAGAGAGAGAGAGAGAGAGAGGGGAGAGAGAGAGGAGAGAGAGAGAGAGAGAGAGAGAGAGAGAGAGAGAGAGAGAGAGAGAGAGAGAGAGAGAGAGAGAGAGAGAGAGAGAGAGAGAGAGAGAGAGACAGAGGACAAATATACTACTCAAAAGAATTTAAGGGTCAGACGATATTTTCGACATTATTTTCTGAATGTCAATTATATTAGCTAGACCATAATGTCACGCATGGTATTGTTCCATTTTGACGAAAGTGGGTCTAAGCAACCCATAAATGAATTAAAATCCACTGTCATTGACACTGTCGACTAGTTCTAATGGCGAAAACATGCTTACATTTGCACGTAAATTAGAGCGAAAGCAAAAGGTCTGCTAAGTGCCCATAACTTGCTTTTTCACAAAGCGCTCCATTTCACGCTTTGCATGTGTATTCCATGTTCCCAATGCTGAATTTCCGTATAATTGGAGCTTGCGTTCGTGTACGGTGCACACTCCAAATTCAACAATGGTACGACTTCAACTGACTATCGAAGATCGAGGAAGGGCTATTGCTTGGCTTCAGGATGGCAATACGCAAAGAAATGTTGCTCTGAGACTTGATGTCAGTCAGAGTGTCGTTGGCCGACTGTGGCAACGGTACCAAGCAACGAATTCTGTTCGAAATCGTCCACGTTCGGGAAGACCCCGAAGCACTACAAATAAAGAGGACCGCTACATCACCAATATGGCTCTACGTCAACGCACAACCACTGCATGCCGATTACGTGACAATCTGCGGACTGCGACTGGAACTCGAGTGTCTGATCAAACCATACGCAATCGTCTGAGAGCCAATAATCTACGCTGCCGTCGCCAGGCTGTTCGACCACCACTCCTACCACGTCACAGAACGGCCAGACGTCACTGGTGCACGCTTCATCTGCTGTGGCAATGTGTTCAGTGCGGTCGAGTGATGTTCACTGATGAGTCCAGGTTTAGTTTCCAGTTCAACGACGGTCGGGTTCGTGTCTACAGACGTCCTGGGGAGCGCTTCGCTGACGTTAACGTTAGACGTCACCGGTTCGGTGGTGGCAGTGTCATGGTGTGGGGCGGCATCTCTATCCACCACAGGACCCCCCTCTATGTGGTGGATGGCAATCTGAATGGAATCCGCTATCTGAATGAGATTATCCGGCCGTTGGTTCTCCCAGGCCTTCAGCAGATTGGCGGCGGGGCAGTTCTGCAGGATGACAATGCCAGACCCCACCGCGCCAGGGTGGTAACGGACTTTCTCAGACAACAAGGTATCGCCAGGATGGATTGGCCAGCATATTCGCCTGACTTGGCCCCAATAGAGCACGCCTGGGACGAATTAGGCAGGAGAGTTCGGGATAACCATGCCCCTCCGGCCAACCTTCATGATCTGGGTCAACTTCTTATGGCAGAGTGGCAGGCCATTCCCCAAGAGTTCTTCAGACGTCTGATCAACAGCATAAGGCAACGATGTGTCGAGTGTATTCGCGCCAGGGGTGGATTCACACACTATTAAACGAATGTTCTAATGTGTTCTAATGTGTAAAATCCATGTTTGACAACCTTCAACTTTGACAGCATGTCATGTGATGTTTATTTGTGTTTTTTTGTAAATATGGAACAATAAATAAAATGTTTGGTGTAGTTTACATCATCAATCTAATACACTCTGAAACTTATTTGGTTATAAATTTTTGACCCTTAAATTCTTTTGAGTAGTATATAGACAGAAAATGTCAGATAGAGATTGAGAAAGACAAAGCGATAACAAACCAGTCTCGACAAAGAGAGATACTAACATGATCTTCATATACAGATTAAAATGCATACCATGTTGCTATTCACAGAAAGAATTTATTTGCAATCACACCTGTACTTAGGCAAAACAACACACACACACACACACACACACATACACCAATCTGATTAAAATTAGCTCTCCTGGTCTACCAGTAGATCTAACAGCATTGCCTGGACTCCCATGTCCAGGTGACATTTCATCTATAAATAACAGTTTAAATATCGACCAATTACACTTCGCCTTTTATAGCGCTATTCAGGAGCATACAAATTCTAAAAATATTGGGCAAAGACTATTTATTCAATAGGCGAACTTGTTGGTCTATTTCAAAATTACAAAGCAGGGGAAAAAATGCAGTAATAACTCTGGATTGTATACTAATATAAACAGATTTTATGGCTATACCATCACCGTTTTTTTTTCTTTTCGTCTTGAAACAAATTTTATATAACATTTTATATTGAAATTAGTTTCTGGCATACATGTACTTCGTAATTCACCCAAATCATTTCATATACCCTTGGCATAATCCCGTACGTTTTCAAATTCTTTTCAAATCACTGGCATGATTTTTGCAAGTAAGTTTTTGATTGGTCAAATGAAAGGTCAACTGGACATGAGCTCCAATGGGGTGCTGTTAGATCCACAGGTAATTAACCAGTGGAGCTAATTTTAATTAGATTGACACACACACACATACTATATACACACAGATAACACACACAAACACACACACAAACTACACACACAAACACACAGTGAACACGCACACATACATGCAAACACCACACTCACACACCCTACACAAATACAATACACACTACTACACATATGATCATATGTCGCACTATCTGCACAATGGACAATTGTTACACAACATGTCCTTTGTAAGTAAAATGATGTGTACAACAACCGTGCAGCCACCAATCTCTCATCATTAACACCAACCTGTGTGTGACCGCATGTGTCTTCGAAGATCCTGCAACGACCAGAATCTCTTGGGGCAGAGCGAACAATAGACCTTCCGCTGCTGGTAGTCGGACGTCATCGTATCCATCAGTCCATCCTCCATCATCCTGGCCCCACCCTTCTCCCCCCGGTCCTCCTCTCCTGCCACAAACACCCCACCCGGACCGTGTTTCTCCGGTCCCTGCAGCGCCGCCACAACGCCCTGGCAATGTTTCTCCACCAACTTGTCCATACGCACCGAGAATCTATCCAAACTATCAACCCCATTCTTCTCCTTGAGCACCATCCAGTCCTGAGGGTGGAACCGCTCCTGGTGCTGCAGACAGTCCTGCCGTTTCTCGAACGAGGCATCGCACAGGTAGCACTTGAACGGGAGGTCGATGTTGTGGTCCTTGAGGTGGCGGACGAGCAGTTTCCTCAGCGGGAACTCGAGCCCACACTTCCAGCACTGGGTGATCTTGTCCACGTTGTAGTTGTCGCGCTCCGGGTTGATCTGCATCTTCTTCCAGTCCGAGGAATACTCGGCCAGGTCGAGGGAATCCTCTTCTTCGTCCTCCATCAGCGAGGCATTCATGTCGGCGGCCATTTTGGTGTCGGGTTTATTAGGGTCTGCGTCGAAGGATTCTGGATGATTGCCGTTCAGATCTATTTCCATGCGGTCGCAGCCATCGGTGAGAAATGTTTCGTTTGTTGGGTCTTTCATGTTGGTAACAGACTGTGAATAAATTTTTTTTTAAAAGGAGTCAAAATAATATCAACCTATGAAATAATTAGTGAAATATGAAACAATTATCTTAAATAATTGTTGAAATATGAAAAAATTAACTGAAATAATTAATGAATATGAAACGATTAGCTGAAAGAAGAAGACAATATCAACAGTATCTCTATCCTTGGCATTGTCAGATAATAAACTCATTCCCCCACCACCAACAACAAACACAAAACAAAAAGATATTCATTAGCTTTGAAAGCAGGAGTTTATAAGAAAATTGTATATCTTCTGAATGCAGAAGGATGTTCAGTTGTAAGCAGGCAGTGGGTACCAAAAACCACTGCTTACTAATGAACACTGTATCAGTGAAAAACTAAATTAACAATTGGACTAAGTTTGTAAACTTATTTTAAGAAGTGTAATTTGCTAAACATATTTGCTAGAAGTTTATGCAACATATTTGCTAGAAGTTTATACAACATTGGAAAACAAAATGTAAATTATATTGGGTTTTTAATTATTGCAGTCTCATAATTATTTATTTGAAGATTATTATTTATTTTTTTACAGGTGACAATAAAGAGATAAAAATATGTTTCCTATTCAACAGAGGTCTAAAAAATATAACAAGCATTTCTGAGAAAATTGCTAAAGCAATACATATCCCCTATCGGGCCAAACATATTTTTGTATCTCTTGAGTTTAAGGACCATAACTCCTTGAAAAATAGGTAAATCATCATGAAAGTCAAACTTGATATGTACCAGTATATGATAAAGCTATAGACAAAATTTCAGCTCAGTATCGAGAAAGCTCCATGTGAGACAGACCGACAGATGGACAGAGACGAAACTTATAGTCCTCTCCAGGAGACTCAAGGATAATAAATGAAAAGAAAACTACATTTTTTCACATAACATATCACACATACTTTACAGTCCTCTTCATCAGAGCCGTTAGTTCCAGTGCTGCCCCCTGGTGTTTGTGAGTTGTCAAAATCATCAGCACCTTCATTGTCAGACAGAGTACAAGAGAGGGACGACTCTAAATTGAGGTAACTCTCGGCTGATGGCTTCTCTCCCTTGTGTCGCTCTTGATAGTGTTTCAACAGGTTACCTGAAACAACAAACAAAGTTAATTATTTAATTAATTAAATAAGCTAATTATTAATATTTATAGATTTTTATATTACAATAAAAAACATTTAAGAGAAAACCATGATTCCTTGGAACTGAAAAGAATAGTACTCTAAAAACAGGAATTCTGAAATTATAACTTGAGTTTACTTAGAAAGATTTCAAGATCAGACAGTACATTGCAATGCAATACTAACTGCAATAATACATATTTGTAGTATAATACTTCTACTGACATTTCTCTAAATGAATATTTTGCTTAAAATATCCAAAATGTAAACAAAATTATGATTAAATTACAATGAGGAAAAAAAATACAGATCTGTTTTATAATATACCAACTTTTGTCTAAATGTTGGTTTTTTTTTTAATACACAGACACTCAATACTCTTAAAAGGAACTATATTAAATATGTAATTTGTTAAATGATTTTATTAGTTGGCAACATCTTGCGATGACAGTCTCTTAAAAAGATTCAACATCAGCAAAACTATGAAGACGTCTGCTTAGTGAAGAAGTGTGTAAGCTTCAACTCACTTTCAGTGGCAAATGAACTGAAGACACACAGGTGACATTTGTACGGTCGGTCCATGGTCTGGCGCGAAGCCGGGTCCAGCATGTTGACTCCGTGTTTTCTGATTAAGTGTCGCTCGCGATTAGATTTCGTTGAGAAAGTCACAGGGCAACGAGGACATTTGAATGGCTTTTGACCTGAAATTAAACAATTAGGTAAATAGAATTTACTTGAATAATTTTTTCATAATACTACTTTGACTAACTGATATTATTATTATTATGATAATCTAACCATGGCTGTTATATCAAGCACGTTAGAACAGGTAAAATGAGTAATTAGAACAGGTAAAATTAATAATTAAGACAGGTAAAATTAATAATTAGAACAGGTAAAATGAGTAATTAGAATAGGTAAAATGAGTAATTAGAACAGGTAAAATTAATAATCAGAACAGGTAAAATGAGTAATTAGAACAGGTAAAATGAGTAATTAGAACAGGTAAAATTAATAATTAAGACAGGTAAAATTAATAATTAAGACAGGTAAAAATAATAATTAGAACAGATAAAATGAGTACAGGAGGTAAAATTAGTAATTAGAACATGTAAAATGAGTAATTAGAACAGGTAAAATTAATCATTAGAACAGGTAAAATTAATAATTAAGACAGGTAAAATTAATAATTAAGACAGGTAAAAATAATAATTATAACAGATAAAATGAGTACAGGAGGTAAAATGAGTAATTAGAACATGTAAAATGAGTAATTAGAACAGGTAAAATTAATCATTAGAACAGGTAAAATTAATAATTAAGACAGGTAAAATTAATAATTAGAACAGGTAAAATTAATAATTAAGACAGGTAAAATTAATAATTAGAACAGGTAATATTAGTAATTAGAACAAGTAAAATTAACAGAGAAAATAGTCTATAGTGTTAGATAGTCCACTGAACTACTGACCTAATATATACACATTCCCCGAATACATGAATACAGAAAACAAGCCATCTTGTTTACTCTATGAACAAAAAAAACATCATCCACAAACAATGATGTAACATAACATTGTAATGAATATAAAGGAAACTGAATCACTTACCAGTGTGAGTGAGGAGATGTCTGTTAAGGGAGCTAATCCAGGGGAATGACCTGGGGCAGCAGGGACAGGACAACTTGTGAGGTGAGTCGGCATACGAGTTGCGTTTCTTCTTCACAGGTGTTGCTAGGTCTGGGGCCGTTCCTGTACTGTCTCCCCCTGTACTGTCGGGGGAACCCTGGTCGTGTGTGTTGTCAGACCGCTTCTCCTGTAGAAAATTTAAACTCGTTATTATTATAGTTTTTGTGAATTAGATAACATTATATTTCAATTAAGAAAAAGGAGCAGTTTTTATATCATTAAGTACGATATGATAGTGATGTAGATCTGATAGCCTAATTGATTGGAAAATGTGAGTAGGTGTTAGGTCCCCCCCCCCCCCCCCAAAAGGATGTTTCTGGTCAAACCAAAGCTCCAGAAGTGATGCGACGATGCAGGTTGTTTTTTTGTTTTTTTAAAAGCATGGATTTAACAGAAAAGATGGGTATATTTAATACTGAAACAAGGGGCATGTTTTAGATTGAAATCAGAATGCACGTCTTAGTTCACGCGCGATGACATTTTGGTTCCAAATGTGGTGTTACGTCACAGCAAGAAAAACCCGGGAAAAATTGTCATAATGCAGGGGGGGGGGGGGGGGGGGGGTGGGTAATGTTGATGTATGCGTGGGTCAAAATCGACGTGCACGCCGACCAGACCAAAAATTTATTTTGTTTGGCCTTATGAAGAAAAATTAAAAAATTTCCCCTCTCAATCTTCCTTTAAAATAATATAGCAAATTTTAGTAATGTTTTGGTGTCTTAAATTTTTAAAATAATATATATTAAAATGTTGTTAGAAAAGGGAAAACATGTTTAATAATCATAAATATTTTACAATAGATATTTTTAAAATAATACATTATTTTTACCTGTTATTAAGGATATAAAACATATAACAAGGCAATGTTTTACTTTCAACAAAATAAACTTTATAAGTGCTGTGTCAACTGCATATTTAAAACTCACTACAAAATCTTTCCCAACCGAACTTTATGTTTTTATTTTACAGACAAAATCACAATTTGTTTTCAAATTTCATAATATAAATGGATTAAAAAACAAAAAAAACCCCAAAACCAAATCACCTCTCTAGCTGCTTGCTTTCCATATGGACTTAAACTTCCATTGGGAGTGGTCTCCCCTTTTATGATAATCTCCAGCTGATTGTCTTGTGAGTTATCTTCATCATTGTCCATTTGACTCGCCGCCCCTTGGTCCATGCTAAGGCTGGTGGGTGTTCCTGACCTACTTTCATAGTACCTGTCCATGGACGACGAACAGGATATGACATCATCATTATCATCGTTGTCATGAGAGCAAGATGGATGGAAGAAAGACGGAAAGTTTTTCACTTCAGTCGTGTTGTAAATTATTTTATTCACCGATGCCAGATCCACGCTGTCCTGATTAACTATTGAAAATAAGAACAGAAGACTTTGTTAATTTCAACATATTTTTCTCAACAAATGTTTTAATAATTTTAGCTAATGCGACTGCTTAAAAAAACACCTTAAGAATTCTGTGAAATTAAATGTCTCACCTACCATAAACGTATTCGGGGTCATTGACAGTTGCATCCATAGATGTTCATGTCAGCATGTCATAACACACACACACACACACACACACACAGACACACACACACACACACGTGCGTGTGCACACACACACAAAGAGACACACAAAAAAAAACCCACATACAGACACAGACACACAGAACAGACGGACACACACACACACGCACACACACACAGCCACACACACACAGCCACACACACAGCCACACACACACGCACACACACAGACACACACACACATACACACACACACACACATTTAAAACATCATTATAGCATGTGAAATAAAAACACTAATAAAGATTCAACAATGATCAAAATAAACTTACAATTTCTGAAAAAAGCAGAATGAATTTTGGTTTCTGTTGGTGGCTTAATTCTGGCAGGAAGTGACTGACTAAGTACACTGGTTCCCATTCCAGGATAGCCTATAAGGGGCGTGGCTCTGTTGAGTATTGACGCCATTCCCCAGAACTTGGGATGGCTGCTGCTGCTGTTGTTGTTGTTGTTGTTGCTGTCACTAGAAGTCAACAGTTTATTCAATTTCTGGCTGCTGTTGTTATTTGGTTCAAAAGGATGTGACTTTTCCTGTATTCTGTTGTCTAAGCCATATGGTGAAGTAAGCAATGATGACAGTTCAGACTTTGAATTAACCATCTGTAACAGAAAATATTTGTAGATTATTACACAACACAGAAGAAAAAAAAACCTTCAAATTTTTCTTGTTCAAAGGAGTCTGTGCATATGATTAAATCCTGTATTGGTTTGTATATATCTGTGCACATGCTTGTATGTTGCTTGTGCAAATGCAGACATGCAGGCATTGAAAGAATGAAAGAAATGTTTTTTATATAACGACGCACTCAACACATTTTTATTTATGATTATATGACATCAGACACATGGTTAAGGACTACACAGATATTAAGAGAGAATTCCCGCTGTCGCCACTTCATGGACTACTCTTTTCGATTAGCAGCAAGGGATCTTTTATATGCATCATCCCACAGACAGGATAGTACATACCATGGCCTTTGTTACACCAGTTGTGGAGCACTGGCTGTAATATGCATAACAACACAGCATTTTCGGAGTATCTTGAATTTGGGGAATAAAGGTTAACGGAGTATGTTAGTTGTTTAATCATTGGGACTACTGACAGGGATCGATCCTAGATCGATCGCGCATCAAGCGAACGCTTTACCACTGGGCTACATCCCGCCCCTACAGGCATTGAAATAATCAAAGTATGAATGTACAGCTAGTTTACCACAAAATAAACCTAGTAACCTATACATGTAGGTTACCACATATTTATATTTCCATTAATACCACAAAATAGACCTATAGTAACCTATAGGTTACCATATATTTATATTTCCATTATTACCATAATTTAAAATACCAACAGAGACACACTAATACTTTGATATCATTCATATCACTGTTCTCACTATATAAAACTCATTTGATCAAAATTTACATGGTGTAGTTTTAGTTAATACAATTGTGTGGAGAACGAGAAAAAGTTTCTTTTCTTTAACGACACCACTGGAGCACATTAATTAATTAATTATCGGCTAATGGATGTCAAACATTTTGGTAATTCTGACTCGTAGTCATCAGAGGAAACCGGCTACATTTTTTCTAATGCAGCAAGGGATCTTTTATATGCACTTTCCCACAGACAGGAAAGCACATACCACAGCCTTTGTTCAGTTGTGGTGTACTGGTTGGAATGAGAAAAACTCCAGTCAGATGCATAGATCCACCAAGGTCGTTCGATCCTGTGACGCAATCACCTCAAGTGAGCACTCAACCGACTGAGCTAAGTTCCGCCTGTGTGGAGAATGAAGTACTGTTCTCGACTTTCTTTCTTGTGGTAACCTCCTGGAAACTGAATGACCGTTCTCGATTTATTTCAATCCCTATGCATATATGTGTTTGTTGATATTTGAGTTACTATAATATGCATGAGGAAATCATAGCATTAAGCTGAAATACATACATGTGCTACAGAACTTGACTCAGACATTGGTTTCTTGACAGACAAGTCCATAGGCTGGTCTGCAGTGGCTGTCTGGCCTGACGACACTGGCCCACATGGCTTGATGCTGAAGTCCAGTGGCTGACCGCCGTCTGTCAGACACTCCTCTTTCAAATACAGGTGCTCCACCATTGGACTGTGATGTGCCACTGGAGGACTTGGCGACCGACTGAATGGGCCTAAAAGGAAGGAAAAAAGAGAAAGAAATGTTTTATTTAACGACACATTCAACACATTTTTTATTTTTTATTTTACGGTTATATGGCGTCAGACATATGATTAAGGACCACACAGATATTGAGAGAGGAAACCCAATCACTGCTTCATGGGCTACTCTTTTTGATTAGCAACAAGGGATCTTTTATATGCACCATCCCACAGACAGGATAACACATACCACAGCCTTTGGTATACCAGTCGTGGTGCATTGGCTGGAGTGAGAAATAGCCCAATGGGCCCACTGATGGGGATCTATGACATTCAACTAATTAAGCAGCCCGTCGTTCAGTCAAATCCCAATCCGATGTAGACAGAGGTAATTAATGCATGAACGGTTCTTTCGTTCTTGATTTCTGATCCAGAGTAGACAGAATATGGATTAGACAGAGATTTATACTTAAGAGATAAATGGTAGCTGGAAAGGGGCTTTAGAAATGAACCAGTTTACGCAGAGATCCGGATGACACAGAATCTGGTTTAGACAGAGTCCACTGTACGTGCAATTTGTCATGTCTTCTCATGAGTTATTACCATACCTATATTATCACACGACTCTGAAGGACTGGCAGAATCATGGCCATCGCTGAAAGATGGTACTAATATCCTGTGAACAATGTTGGTCCATTTTTGCAGGCTATTTATCATGAAAAACATGTATATTAAAATATTTGCAATTCTTTTTTTGTTGAGTATACCTATATTATCACATGACTCTGAAGGACTGGCAGAATCTTGGCCATCACTGAAAGACGGGTCGCCATCATCCAGTAGTGACGGCTCATTGACGTGGATCCAGCTTTCTATCTGGTGCTGGGAGATCTCCTGGTGCTGCTTCTGGAGGTGACGGACACAGTTGGCCTTGGTGGAGAAGCCGACATCGCACTTCTGACAAAGGAAGGGCTTCTGACGACAGCTGCTGTGGGAGCGCAGGTGGTGCTTGAGGGCTCGGAAGAACTTGAAGTCGATGCCACAGTACTTGCAGACCGTGTCCGGGGAGTGGAACGAATCCATCATGGAAGCAGATTCCAGGACGTACTTGTTGTAGCCAATAGAATCCTCAATATCTTTCTTCATCACTTTAGCATGTTTTTTTCTGAAATTAATTTAATATTTTTAAAAATTAATTAATTATAAAATGTTGTAGCCAGTAGAATACTCAATATCTTTTTTCATCACTTTAGCATGTTTTTTTCCGAAATTAATTTTAAATTTTAAAAGATTAATTATAAGATGATGTAGGAAATAGAATACTCAATATCTTTATTCATCACTTCAGCATGTTTTTTTCTGAAATTAATTTTAAATTTTAAAACATTAATTATAAGATGATGTAGGAAATAGAATCTTCAATATACATGTATTTATTCATCACTTCAGCATGTTCTTTTCTGAAATTAATTTAAAAAACAAAAATTAATTAATTATAAAATGTTGTAGCCAATAGAATGCTCAATATCTTTTTTTCATCACTTTAATATGTGTTTTTCTGAAATTAAATTTTGAAAATTAATTATGAAATGATCATTTTCGTATACTATTTTTTCTTCTAAAATTAGTTAAAATAATTCACATAATTACAAATCAGTGATATTATAAGCCGTATTTTAAAAACAAATTATATATTAAAACTTTTAATTAACTTTTGTTGGACAAAATAATTAAAACATTTATACATTTCCAACAGTATTTAATTTTCTCATGTATAATAAATGCAAGAAGGACCACAGAAATAAAAGGAAGTAAATCTGTATGCCATTCTGGTGTACTTGATCATGAAGAATGTACTCAATTAATTGGTCTAAGTGTGCAAGTGAGCAATACTCAATGAGCTCAATTAATCAGAACATCACTAATATATTCACAACAGTAAACCATTCACTAAAAAAATTATTTTTAAAATGTATATTTATAACACCCCCTCACACAAAAAAAAAGAGAAAAAAATATAAAACATTATTTAAAATTTCAATGATTATTACCTGACATGGCGTTCACAGTTTGCCTTTGTGGTAAAAGCGAATTCACAGATCAGACATTGAAATGGTCGTTCTCCATTGTGTGTCCGCAGATGTCGGATGAGGGTGCTCTTGTCAGCGCTGGAGTAGTTACACAGGTTACACTTGTACGGGGAGAGGCCGAGGTGAGTGCGGGTGTGACCTGTGCAGATAGTAAACACATTTTAATTTTATACAAATTATAACTTAAAGCTAATTAAAAATATACGTACATGTACTTCTTTATATGAAGAATTCACTTCCAAATGCTATAAATCCATTTATATCATTTTCAGAAGAAAGAAAGAAAGAAATGTTTTATTTAACGATGCACTCAACACATTTTGTTTACGGTTATATGGCGTCAAACATATGGTTAAGGACCACACAGATTTTGAGAGGAAACCCGCTGTCGCCACTACATGGGCTACTCTTTCTGATTAGCAGCAAGGGATCTTTTAGTTGCGCTTCCCACAGGCAGGATAGCACAAACCATGGCCTTTGTTTATGGATCACTGGTTGGTGCAAGTGGTTTACACCTACCCAATGAGCCTTGCGGAGCACTTACTCAGGGTTTGTAGTCGGTACCTGGATAAAAAATCCCATGCCTCGACTGAGATCCGAACCCAGTACCTATCAGCCTGTAGACCAATGGCCTAACCACAACGCCACCGAGGGGCGGTAATTTTCAGAAGAAAAACCCAAGGTTTTGTTGCAATATGATATATTGTATATATCATATCACAATTTAACCTTTGTCTATATTTTTGAAGCTATTTTATTGTTACGACACTGAAAAACCTTTGTAGGCTATGATGTGTGTTACAGTAAGGTGATATTCCACTATTTTGTGATATTAAGTTTAAAATAAAATATTTTTTAAAAAGTTTTAAAATATTTTAAACAAATTTAAACTAAATATTTTTGTTTATAAGTTTAAAATAAAACATGATAGATTTTTTAGTTTTTTTTCATATAAAGGAGGCCAACATTAACTGTTGATAGCGATAATGCATGAATTTATCAAAATTTATTTGTCAAAAAACAATCATCTTAACAATTTTCCACAAAGTCAAAAACATTCACATCAAAACCAACATAGTTACAACCCTAAACCACCAGACACCATTATGGAATGTTTTCTCCATTCTTGTGATTCTGTTTTGAATCCATGCACTCAAAACCAATTACATTTCAATCCAAATATCTGCATTAAAAATACAGCTGCAAAAAATAAACTCCACGACAGTTTTTTGCCATGCACACATACTGTATTCAGTTCTTTAAATATTGTTCGAGTACAGCTATCATGCAAATGCATCTGATATTTGTTACGGGAAAAAATTAATATCTTGTATGTTTTACTGGAAAAGATATGTAAGAAAAGTCGTGCCTTGGCTAACCCCTTGTACATGTATGTAGGTTGTACTCTCCATATTCACTGATATGCTCATACTGGGATAGATGCAGATTACAAATTGATTTATGGACACATACAGGTGAACAGACAGACAGATAGACACAGAGAGAGAGAGACAGAGAGAGAGAGAGAGAGAGAGAGAGAGAGAGAGAGAGAGAGAGAGAGAGAGAGAGAGAGAGACAGAGAGACAGAGAGAATGGGAGCTAGAGAGAGTAAGAGAGAACGGGAGCTAGAGAGAGTAAGAGAGAGAGAGAGAAAGAGAGAGAGAGAGAGAAAGAGAGGGGGAGGGAAGGAGGGAGGGGGAGAGAGAGAGAGAGAGAGAGAGAGAGAGAGAGAGAGAGAGAGAGAGAGAGGGGGGGAGAGGGAGAGAGATAGAGAGAGAGAAAAACAGAGAGAGAGAGAGAGAGAGAGAGAGAGAGAGAGAGAGAGAGAGAGAGAGAGAGAGAGAGAGAGAGAGAGAGAGAGAGAGAGAGAGAGAGAGAGCGAGACAGAGAGAACGGGAGCTAGAGAGAGTAAGAGAGAGAGAGAGAAAGAGAGAGAAAGAGAGGGGAGGGAAGGAGGGAGGGAGAGAGAGAGAGAGAGAGAGAGAGAGAGAGAGAGAGAGAGAGAGAGAGAGAGAGAGAGAGAGAGAGAGAGAGAGAGAGAGAGAGAGAGAGAGGGGGGAGAGGGAGAGAGATAGAGAGAGAGAAAAACAGAGAGAGAGAGAGAGAGAGAGAGAGAGAGAGAGAGAGAGAGAGAGAGAGAGAGAGAGAGAGAGAGAGAGAGAGATATGCCATAATTCAGTTCAGACAGCTAGGATACTTTAATTTCTACTTAAACATAAAAACATTGAGAACACCAAATACATGTGCAAAATCATGCTAACCATAATATGTGAAAACTGTTTAAAAAATAAAGAAATACAATACAATATGGAAAGCAAAAACAACAATCAAATGCTTTCATGCTATATCTGGCATTCATGCCCATTGTAAAAAAAAAAAAAAATGCACACTAAATAATAAATAAAAAGCAAGACACTATGAAAAACCATACCAACTTACCGCTGTGATCCTTGATGCAAATAAAAATAATATACTGATAGTTCTAATACATGTCATATTACATGATTTGAAAAAAAACCCCTCTCTACAGTGGGGTTTTCAAAACATTTGAACAACTCACTTTTATAAATATTGCCTTTAAAAACAAACCTTATACCAGTTACAGACTAGTTTAGGTACATGTATGACAAGTTCAGTGCATGTTCAAAATGTTAGAAAATTCTTCTAAGTTAAAATAATTAGAAAAAAAAAGGAACAACTTTTTAATTCATAGAAGGGTTCAATGAAAAAAACAAGAGGAAAAACCATAAGCTCCCATTTTGATTTAATGTAGTTTGAACAATAATGTTAAAAGTGGATTGGTTCGTCTTTTGGCACTGTATGATTTTCTTAACCCTAATCCTAAACCTAACCCATTTTCATTCTGAGGGAGGCCCTCCATAGCCCCTATCGACTGTGGTTGGATTCAGCACACACATTGCACATATTCAATTTCATAGCGCCATACCCAAAACTTTCTTTCTGGCAGAAACACTGTACAGATGTATTTTAATAAGAAAAAGAGAAAACAATTAAGAAAAAAAAGTTATTGCTCTCAAAGAGGTGAGTCTGATTAAAGCTGCAGCATGTTGTATTTCAAGGTTAGCCATAAATATATAAATATAAAAATATACACTTGATGTGCATATTAGTTAGGATGGTTATCGAATGGTTAATTTCTTTCAAAGCATTATACCCAACTGAATTACCTTTGAGTGCACGATAGTTGCTAAACACCATATCACAGAATTTGCAAGGAAACACATCCTTAGGAATGGCTGCTGATATATCCTTCTTCAACAGGCTCCCATCATCCATGGCATCTTCTGCAGCAACATTTGCCAGACTCTCCTCACTGGTCAGAGATGGACTGTCGTCATGGATACCAGGTGTCAAAGATTCTTTGGTGAGCTTCTGTGGACTGGAAAGAAGACTGGAATGAAAGTTTGGAAGAGAAAGGCAAGATGGAAAACTTGGATGCAACCCTGCAGCAGACCACACTGGAAGCCCTCCTTCCTTTGGAAGACCTTCTGCAACAGCCTGGAGATAGACCATGTTGCGGAAATCAGAGAAATCCTTCATGAACTCCTCCTTGACACCTTTGGCCACAGACGGAGGACTTGCCTCCATGCCAGGGACAGACAGATCTCCGAGCATTTCGTTCTGAATCCCAGGCACAAAACACTGTCCAAGCTTCTCAAAGTATTCCACGTTCTCTCTTTTCTCGAGGTTTAACAACCAATTGGAGTGCTTAGAGAGACCGTGATCAAACTGCAAGACATCTGCCAGGTTCCTCTTTGCCGCGATGCCAAGGCTGGCCAGGAAGTGGTCCTTGCCGATATCGTGTGGCATGGTTGGTGCTGCCTCGGAGATAGCTGCGTCCGACATGTGTTTCAGCATGTGTGTATGAAGGATGGCTCCACCGACGAAATCACAGTCACAGAAGGGACAGGTGCTCAGCTGCTTCCGGTTATGGATGAACATGTGCAGAAACAGAGCACTCTTGCACGGAAAAGCCTTGGTGCAGAAATGGCAGACGAAATGGTGGTAGTTGCTGGTTGCATGGCGACCATTTCGTTCACACCACGACTTGGCAATCAGCGGGAATTTGCTCACAGAAAAATTGACAAAGTCCAAGTCTGAGAATCCCGAAATGATGGACTCTTCAGGTTCACACTGGTTGGAGGTGGGTATGTCTACAGAGTGTTCTGTTCTCTTGTGATCAGACAGACTCTGAGGGTCTGGGAGAATCATGGTGCACAAGTTGCAGGCTGTGGGGGTGTGAGGGTGAGAGTCCATGTGAGATGTTAGTTCACTTTCACAAAGGAACGCTTTGTTGCACACTGGACAGTGCAGTCCACCATCCGTGTATTCTGTGGAAACAGCTGGAGCCTATAATAAATAAATAAAAACCATTGTAAACTGACTGGAGTGTGTTCTGTATTGTAATTGGTTAATGACATTATTTTTCAGGGATCAAATGAAAATAATACTCGGAAAGCTAATGACGTCATTAGAAAATGACGTCATTAGCAATTGGAATAGGCGAAATTGACGATTCAAGGGTCTACAGTTAAATTGTAGCCAGGTATTTTTTTCAAGAAATACCAAATATACAGTTAGTTCCGTAGAAAAATGATTCAGTTTACAATGGACATAACCATATTGAGTTTTTAGATTTGCAGGTGTTATGGTCTATTTGATGCCTGCAAATGTTTCAATTTGTACCTCAGGCTAATGCCTTTGGTCAAAAATAACATTTGCGGAATCAAATAGACAATAACACCCGCAAATCTAAAAACTCCATATGGTTATCTCCTAATTCAAAGAATTTTTCAAAATCACAGAGACAACCTCAAACAAAAACAAAAACCCTAAAAGCAGAAGAGAGTAATAGTATTCTGTTAAGATGAAGGTTAAAAATAATCTCATTAGTGTTCAGAAGTGTGAGCACTTGTAGGTAAGAAGATCGTGAGCACCAATATGTGTTTACCCTTCTCGAAATGCATTTTAAAGTTGTGATTATTAAAAAAAGTATATTTAATAAATAAATAAAAAGTCAGTGGTTTTTGCTATGTAACATGTGAAATTAATAATGGATAAATAAATGGAAAATAGGCAGTAGGTAAGTATTCAAAAGGATGGATTGATGGATGGATGGATGGAGGTGTGGATGGATTGATGGATACATGGGTGGATGGATGGAGGAATGGATGGATGGATGGATGGATGCATGCATGCATGCATGCATGCATGTATGTATGTATGTATGTATGTATGTAGGATTGATAGATGGATGGGTGAATGCATGTTTGAAGGGATGGATGGATAAATGGATGAATGAATGGATGGATGAAGAGCTATTGGATTGAAACTGGTTGAATGCACTGGCAAATGTACACAAAACAAAAACAATTCAATGTCATATTTTATACATACACCAACAGTGACTGGCACATCCTGCTCCTGCTTCACAAACACCTCAGAGTTATCTCCCTTATACATATTATGCATCATGGGTACACTTGCAGCCATGGGTATTCTGTTGATGCTCGCTGGGACGTAGTTCTTGAAATCAGGCATGATGCTGTTGGGTTTTATTATGTTCACCCCAAACTGATTCTCAAACCCTGCATTGTGCAAGAATTTCTCCATGTGCAGACCGGATGGCAACAAGGCTGGGTGAATTTCCGGTTTGGTAAACATCTTCGTTTTAGATTTCCGCGGTCCTCCCTTCACCCCCTGGAGAGACGGGTCGTCCTTCTTGTGTATTCGTGAGTGGCGATGCATGTTGCCATTGGTTGTGAAGGACATTTTACAGATCTTGCATTTAAATGGACGCTCACCTGTAACAAAAAAAACCCCAAGGAGTCCATTAACTGTAAGGACACTGGGTTTACAATGGATTGATGAAATTCATTTTTAATATCTGTCCCAAACCTGATCACTGGCCATGCCAGAAATAGAGCTTGAGATGGACATGCCTGAATCTTAATTGGATATAGACACATTAATAGAGTTTACATACATACATATATACATTTCAGATAATTACATCTTCTTACACCATTTTAAATATCACATACATAATACACAGGGCATGATCATTTAATTAACAGTTGTCAGAGCCATAACTAGTCTAATATATGGAAGGAGAGCAATAAAACGAAATGATCACAAACAGAAATGTTGAATTTTTTCTAACTAGACAAAAAGAACATTTTGAAACAAAAATTGGCATCCTTTTTTTTATTTGCTACCCTCCCTCTCACTGGTTATAGCTTTTATAGTAACATACGATTTTACTTGATTTATGCAACCAGTGATAGAAATAAGCAGAATTTTTCACTAGTTCACCAGACAATACATCTACAAATCTACTTGTCCATCAATATTTTTACTTGTCCAAATAAGAGCAACGACAATATTTTTGACTGTTTAAAATGAAACAGCATTATACATTTTTACTTGTCCACTGGACAACCACTAAGGTACGTTTTGCTTGTCCCAGCAGATTGTCACTTGTCATTAGAAATGGATAAGTGCTTATTTTGAACACTGGCAACTTTATTCTCAGAAGCATTGATAAGGCAGTTAAGATGGAGAGAAAAAACAGAGAAGAAGAAATAAAGAGAATTTCAGTGAGACCTGAATGGACGAGCATGTGTCTGTCGAGCGAGCTCTGTGAACTGAGGATCTTGCCGCAGATGGTGCAGGTGTTGGCCTGCGACGACAGCGACGATGTGTTGTGAGATCGGATGTGGACGGTGAGGTCGTGATTCGTGGTCAGCTCCTTCTGACAGACGGGACAGATGAAACAACTGTTACCATCCTCCAATGAGACAGGTAGTATCTGAATAAAAGGAAAATACTTTTGATTATCAATGTTCAGTAAAACACAAATGAAGAGTACAATTTCAAATGCTATGAAGCAGTGTTTTCACATCCTGTTCAATGGGCATAGATAGTGGTTTGACCAAAACATTTGCTGCCATATTGCGGAGTTCTACTAACATCAGAATGGTTTTATAATTACTGCCAATGCTAAAATCTGGATATTGGCATAATTATTTTTAAAAAAGAACTCTTCAAATGTATCTTTGGTACCCTTCAACTCAATTGGGTAAATAAAAAAAATAATCCCACCCACACACCAAAAGATCAATTCTAGAATATTCCTTACTGAGCTAATTTAGTTCATATTAATTTCATTTTCTCTAGTTATTTTAAGTGCTTATATCCATTCTATCCCGGATCAGGCTTCTGGCTATCCAGAGACAGGATCCAGGACAGACATGCTCGAAACCGTAGTGGTATAGGAGCATGTTAAAAAATATATTGCATCGCATCGCTTATATCCAATTAACATTCAAACATGCTGTCCTAGGCACACCTCAGCTATTCTGGGCACTCTGTCCAGGACAGTGGTTATGTAGTTAGTGAATGACAGAGAAGTCGGTGCCGTGGCCTGACACCTACCAACTGAGCAGTTAAATTTGTTCAGCTTGGGAATCGGTACAAGGATGTGAACCCAGTACCTACCAGCCTGAGTCCTATGACTTAACCACTACACCACCGAGGCATGTAAAGTGTACTTCAACATGACTGCGTTACCACCGAGGCCGGTAAAGTGTACTTCAACATGACTGCGTTAACACCGAGGCCGGTAAAGTGTACTTCATCATGACTGCGTTAACTCCGAGGCCGGTAAAGTGTACTTCAACATGACTGCATTACCACCAAGGCAGGTAAAGTGTACTTCAACATGACTGTGCTACCACTGAGGCCGGTAAAGTGTACTTCAACATGACTGTGCTACCACTGAGGCCGGTAAAGTGTACTTCAACATGACTGCATTACCACCGAGGCCGGTAAAGTGTACTTCAACATGACTGCGTTACCACCGAGGCCGGTAAAGTGTACTTCAACATGACTGCATTACCACCGAGGCCGGTAAAGTGTACTTCAACATGACTGCATTACCACCGAGGCCGGTAAAGTGTACTTCAACATACATGTAACTGCGTTACCTTTTGAATTGACTTTTTGCTGAGATCGGGCTGCAAGAAGCTGTAGCTGCTGTTCAGGCTGGACGGATTGTCGGGTGGGGGGGAGGAAGGTGGGTACAACATTTCACTCGGTGTGGTGCTCATGGAGCGTGGATGTATAATACTGACGGTAGGCGGCGGGTCTGGGTACACGGGATGCATCATCCTCCCGGCACTCAGCGATTGGTGGAGGTGACTCGGCGGGAAGACACTGTTAGGCACATCGATGATCAGGTCAGAATCACAATTTGGTAAATCCTGTCGGAAAGAGAAAACACAAACATGTTACATATATACATGTATGATGGATGCTTGGCCAGATCAGAATCACAATTTGGTAAATCCTGTTGGAAAGAGAAAACACAAACATGTTACATATATACATGTATATATATCTGACGCATGCTTGGCTAGGTCAGTCAGAATCACAGTTTGGTCAATCTTGTCGAAAAGAGAAAACACAAACATGTTACATACATATATATAATGTATATATATGACGGATGTTTGGCCAGGTCAGAATCACAATTTGGTAAATCGGGTCAAAACGAGAAAACAAATATATATATATATATATAATTACAAACTTCCCACCTTTATACTATTTACTCTATTCTGATTGGATGACATTTGTTAAAAACTGAATGTTAACATGCGAGAGAGAGACTGTTTATAGTGAACTGTTTCAAACTGATGTGTACATCAGTGCTACTTAAAACAGGTATTTTCATTCATTTTTAGCCTGTGGTGGTGGGGGTTTCCGTGCACCTGGAAATCCCCCATAATCTGCTGCTGGATAAACCTCAAAAGATGACATCATTAGGTCAAATGGGACGTCATTACGTAAATTAGCTCATGGAAAGGACATTAGAAACTGATTTTTGTATATTTTTAACTAAATATAGGTGTTGTTTGTAACTATAAACATTGTTTGTAATTTTTTGTTAATTTATTGATGTATAACAGTCATAAATTTAGTATAAAAGTGCTTCGCTTTGCTATGCGACTTTATACAATTTGTGACTGTTATACATTGATAAATTCACATAAAAACGACAAACAGTTCTATATAAGACCATGTTTAAAAACACTGATCCTAAGTATTATGCAGTATTATTTTAGCTGTATAAATTACAACTTTCTTACTGTCAAAACACAAATACTTTTAATTTTCTTCAAAATGTCAGTTCAGCTAGGGTAGATTTTATTTTTGAAATAATCCTTTAAATTAAGACTGGATATAATCTATAACATCCCCCAAACAATCATTTCAATTATTTTCAAAATGCAACAGACCCATGCAGTACTATAAATATTTGAAGAGTTCAGGTGCAAAACGCGATATATCCATTTTTCATTTTCAGTAAAAATGGATTTTTTAATTGGCGTATATCGCGTTTTGATAAAAGAAAACCCCGGGATTTACCCAATACAATTTCATAAGGATCAATCGCGTTTTGCAGCAAATCAGCGGGCCTATGATTAGCACTTACTGACATACAATAATGGCTTTAACTAAAAACTAGAAAGAAAATGGTTTATATCGCGTTTTGCGCCTGAACTCTTCATTTGATGATTATACAGCTAGTATACACAGCCAAGATATAATATACAACTGACCTGTTCATTTTCAGACACAGGGATGGACGGACTTGGAGATAGACTAGGTTCCCTTTGTTCTTCTTGACCACCCCGCTCTTCAACGGCTGAAAAATATAGAAATTAAGGAACCATTATTAATATGCAAGCTATATCAATAACCAACTTTGTCAGCATGTTAGGTCTAAAATTAACGAGCTACTCTCGATTCACTAATATCAAAACCTATATTAGCTCGGCCATTTACCTTTCGACCGACCGTTCAAAATTGCGCCAAAAATTTCCTCAACAAAATTGCGCACCACTTTCTCTTTGGCATTTAACGGCTCCATTCAAATTCCATAGCACCACCACCACCCCCACCCGCCTGCTGCCGATTCAATCGGGCTGCTGGTGCTCCTTGCACCTGCCAGTGCAGGCGGTCCCTCCTTCCCCTCCCCCAACCTTTCCTGTCATGGACGGAAGAGCTGGCCAAGGCCGGCTCTTGTGCCCACGACAGGCGTGCGCTACAACAGCTTGCTCTGAATGTGCACGTAAAACCCTATGACATGACGTGACAGCATGTTGGACAGCCATGATGACAACTTTCATATAGAGCTCTATAAGGCCTGAAAAAAGTTAAAAGTTTGTTTTGTTTAACACCACAACTAGAGCACATTGATTAATTAATCATCGGCTATTGGATGTCAAACATTTGGTAATTAATTCTGACATGTACATTTTTCGATTAGCAGCAAGGGATCTTTTATATGCACTTTCCCAGACAGGGAAAGCACATACCACAGCCTTTGACCAGTTGTGGTGCATTGGTTGAAACAACCGGCCTCGGTGGCGTCATGGCAGGCCAACGGTCTACAGGCTGGTAGGTACTGGGTTCGGATCCCAGTCGAGGCATGGGATTTTTAATCCAGATACCGACTCCAAACCCTGAGTGAGTGCTCCGCAAGGCTCAATGGGTAGGTGTAAACCACTTGCACCGACCAGTGATCCATAACTGGTTCAACAAAGGCCATGGTTTGTGCTATCCTGCCTGTGGGAAGCGCAAATAAAAGATCCCTTGCTGCTAATCGGAAGAGTAGCCCATATAGTGGCGACAGCGGGTTTCCTCTTAGAATCTGTGTGGTCCTTAACCATATGTCTGACACAATATAACCGTAAATAAAATGTGTTGAGTGCATCGTTAAATAAAACATTTCTTTCTCTGGTTGAAACAAAAAAAAACCCAATGAGTTGAATGGATCCACTGAGGTGGTTTGATCCTGTGACGCAAGCACCTCAGGCGAGCGCTCAACTGACTGAGCTAACTCCTGACCTCTTAAAAAAAAATTAAAAGAATGAAAGTCGACCAATGAGTTATTGTTAAGAAGTTTCACCATCAGGGTGCTGGTACTAGGATCTGAACCCAGTACCTATCAGCTGATAGATTTATTATGTCACCAAGGCCTTTGTGGGGGCGGGGTGTAGCCCAATGTTAAACCGTTTGCTTGATGCGTGGTTGGTCTGGGATCGATCGCCGCCAGTGGGCCCATTGGGCTATGTCTCGCTCCAACCAGTGCACCACGACTGGTATATCAAAGGCATGTGTTATCCTGTCTATGGGATGGTGCATATAAAAGATCCCTTGCTGCTAATCGAAAAGAGTAGTCCATGAAGTGGTGACAGCGGGTTTCCTCTCTATATCTGTGTGGTCCTTAACCATATGTCTGATGCCATATAACCATAAATAAAATGTGGGCTACTCTTTTCGAATAGCAGCAAGGGTTCTTTTATATGCACCATCCCACAGACAGGGTAGTACATACCACGGTCTTTGATATACCAGTCATGATGCACTGGCTGGAACGAGAAATAGCCCAGACTGACCGTGTATCGAGCAAGCGCTTTACCACTGAGCTATGTCCCACCCCTAATAAATCCAATAAGTCACAGCAATACATTTAAACTGTTCTACAAAATCTAACAAATAATATATAACATTAAAATGTCCTACAAACTCCTACTCATAATATATTACATTTTCCATAAAAACCCAGGACTATAACCCACAAATACATTTTTTTTTCTAACAAGTGAAAAAGCTATTTCTCATTCCAGCCATATATATATATATATATAAAATTTTTTTTTATAAAAACACTATAACCCACAAATACATTTTCCAACAAGTGAAGAAGAAAAACATCACAACAATATTATGCAAACATTAGCACAGTATAACTGACTGCAGGATGTAGTACATGAGGACATATTCAAAAGGGTCCACATCATAAATCTATGTTGAAAAGGATCCTGGCTGAATCACACATCAGTGACAATATCTGTGTGTGTGTACACACCCACAGGAAATGTAATGTTGAAGAGATACATGATACAGATGAGAGGAATGCACACACCCTGTACCTTGCATCACCTGCAGCCAGGTATGTGCGTGTCACATGATGTAAAACCTGGCAAAGTGTTCAAGTTGGAAACTAGAAAAAGAGGTCATGCATTTAAAATTGCTGCATCAGGTAAAGCGTCAGCTCCGACGGTATCGTTAGCACATTAACAAAGTACAGTCTATCCATCCATATATCCATCTTTTTGAACATCATCCAAACAATTTGTATGTCCATCTGTCAAACCGTCCATTAATCCATACATCTATCCATCCAAATAATGTATATGTCCATCCATCAATTAATCCATCTTCCAAACAAGTATTGTCAACCCATCCATTTGTCCAGTCTTCCATAGGAGTCATGTTTATCCATCCATCGATCCGCCTATCCACCAAAAACCCATCCATCCATCCATCCATCAATTCAAAATATTCCAGCCATGCTTAAACAAACGCTTTACCACTGGGTTACGTCCAGCCCCTATTTTTTTTAAACACATATTTGTAAATTTTGACCTCAATTAAACACTTTTCACTTAATGTGCACTATGGTACCTAAACATTAACAAATTTAATAAATAAATAGAAAAATAATATATGAATAAGTAATAAATAAAATAAATAAATAAATAAATAAGTAATTGAATAAATAAACAAACAAATAAATTATCAAACAAGTAAATACATTTTACATTATTCCAAGCGGTCAGTCTAGAATCGATCCTTGTCGGTGGGCCCATTGGGCTATTTCCTGCTCTAACCAGTGCGCCACGACTGGTATATCAAAGACCGTGGTATGTACTATCCTATCTGTAGGATGATGCAGATAAAAGATCCCTTGCTACTACTGGAAAAATTTACCAGGTTTCTTCTCTATGACTGTGTCAAAATTACCATATGTTTGATATCCAATAGCTGATGATTAAAAAATCAATGTGCTCTAGCGGTGTCGTTAAACAAAACAAACTTTAACATTATTTCAACAAAATAAACTATATCAGTCCCACCAGCATCAAGTAGAATTTGAAGTGTGAAGTACGCGATTGCAATAAATATGTTGTAAGCCAATTCATCATCATTGTTGTAAGCTAGCTGATGTTGGAGATGGATGGCTGCATGATGTTGTCATTGACAATGAGACGTGATTCATCACACGTATGTCTCTCTCCCTGATCAATGTGCGGACTGACATTGTATCACTACATCTTTGTTATATAGTCGGCCCATCACTTCCATCTCCCTGTGAGATACATATATACAGTACACCCGGTGTAATAACTCGTTTTATTGCACCCTGTCACGTTGGGTCAGGAACACAAGTTGCCGGGAGTCACCTATTGAACATTTTCCTGCCACTTAAGTCTTCTGGGTTTTTTGTGTGTTTAGTTTTTTTAACAAACTCACATCCTGTATAATGTTATTCATAATCACATAGGAGGGGCAGGATGTAGCTCAGTTGTAAAGCACTCGTCTGATGCGCTACATTTCTCCATTTGCTACTAATTAAAAAATGTAGCGGGTTTCCTTTCTAAAAACCGGCTTCAGTGGCGTCGTGGTAGGCCATCGGTCTACAGGCTGGTAGGTACTGGGTTCGGATCCCAGTCGAGGCATGGGATTTTTAATCCAGATACAGACTCCAAACCCGGAGTGAGTGCTCTGCAAGGCTCAATGGATAGGTGTAAACCACTTGCACCAACCAGTGATCCATAACTGGTTCAACAAAGGCCATGGTTTGTGCTATCCTGCCTGTGGGAAGCGCAAATAAAAGATCCCTTGCTGCTAATCGGAAGAGTAGCCCATGTAGTGGTGACAGCGGGTTTCCTCTCAAAATCTGTGTGGTCCTTAACCATATGTCTGACGCCATATAACCGTAAAATAATGTGTTGAGTGCGTCGTTAAATAAAACATTTCTTTCTTTTCCTCTCTAAAACTACATGTCAGAATTACCAAATGTTTGACATCCACTAGATGATTATTATTATTATTTTTTTTTTTAATAAATAGTTTATTGCCCCAGAAATATGTTATGATAGTGTCAGGGTTGGGGCCCTGATTTCACTACCTTACAAAGTACATAGCAAACAATATACTAATATATACAAAAGGAGCAGTGACAGAAGTGGAAATAAAAAGAAGATTGAAAAGAGAAAACTAAAAATGAAGTTATAGATATACTTCCAAACTGGCGTCATACTTAAAATTATACACATAACAAAAGTACTAAGTGTCTCAGTTGTGGCCTTCTAGAACGTTTAACCATGGTTCCCAATTGTCGTCGAATTCTGTATGTAAACAGTTTTTGTAATATATGTATTTTTCTATTTGTATCTTATCTTTAATAAAAATTCTTGATACCAGTTTCATTTAGTGTACTCTTTTGTAATTTTGATTTATATATGTAATATTTTATGTTAACAATTAACCAGTTTACAAATATATGTTTACTATTTATAATTCCAAATAAGACTGTGTTCCTATTCAACTGGGTATAATCACCTTTTTGTAATAACCATTTTTCTATAATACTCCACTAGATGATCATTATTAAATCAATGTGCCATAGTGATGTCATTAACTAAAACAAAATTTAATTTAAAACCCCCCACCTTGCCCAGTGGTAAAGTGCTCTCCTGATGCACTACATATTTCCATTAGTAGCAGGGGATCTTTTATATTCACCATATCCCACAGACAGGATAACATGGGATTGATCCCCGCAGGTCAGCCCACTGGGCTATTTCTCGTTCCAGGCAGTGCACCATGACTGGAATATCAAAAAACTGTTGGATGTGTACACTGGCTGGGACGATAAATAGCCCATATACAGTATGAAGTTTGTTTTGTTTAACGATACCACTAGAGCACATTGATTTATTAATCATCGGCTAGTGGATGTCAAACATTTATTAATTTCAACATATAGTCTTAGAGAGGAAACCCGCTACATTTTTTCCATTAGTAGTAATGCACCATCCTACAGACAGGATAGCACATACCACAGCCTTTGATATACTAGTCATTGCGCACTGGATGGAGCAAGAAACAGCCCAATGGGCTCACCAACGGGGTTATCCAGTATGAATGCTCTCACTGAAAATAGTGTATTTTACTTTTTGTAGCCACATCATATCCAAGGAATGAGCCCTTAATGGGAGCTATCACTCTGGCTTCCCATCACTCTCTTGGAACTAGTTCAAGGGGAGTAGTTTTTAGCTCCCCTAAGCATGAAAAATAAATATATATATATAATATTGCTATATCACTAACACAGGTGTACAGGGTCCCATTTTCATAGGGGAATAAGCTGTTTTTTTCCCGAATTAAAGAAAAAGCCAGAATCTGAATAACAACATTTATTCATATTAGTGTTACTACCAAACAACTATATAGGGTTGCAAACGAATCACTATTAATTTTTATATTAATTGCAACTACATGTAATTTTGAGGGTAGAATGATGGAAATACATGGTAAAAGAGTCTCGGATTAGCACATTTTGCCCGAATATCTCTACAATTTTTGCCCAAATTTAAGGTTTTGCTCCAGCACTAGTAGTCTTGTACTCGTACTAAGTAAGGCAAATTTTGAACAGCAGTCAAGTAAAACAATACCTGTTGTGAACTATACACAGAAACAACTTAATTATATCCATTATAGCCTATGCAGCTATACAAGGATGTTTCAGGTACATCAATGAAAAGGGTACTCGTGCACCAGGCTCACTTAAGATTCATCTCTATTGTTAGAAAAAACATCACTGCTTGACTGCAGACAACATGCATTTAACCTACATGTATTAATCACAACTGGTACATCAAGATCCACTGTAGTTGCCGTCCATAGAAAGTGCATGTAAAAGATCCTTGCTGTTGGTGGAATAATGTAGCAGATTTCCTCTAAGACTATATAATATATCAGTTTTATTAAATGTTTGACATCATGTGTTGTAATGGCGTCTTTAAACAAAAACCAACCTTCATCACAATGGAGTGTGCATTTTTAGGGATAAAAACTAGCACTTGCCCTTGGAGTCTATAAATTGCTTAGGATGAGTACAGTTTAAATGACACCAGTCCTACAGGCCAGTTACCGGTAGGTAATGTGATTATTATTCAGTCATACTATTTTTCAGGATTGGCCACCAGTGTTGTATTGCCAACCAATAATGGGGACTAACAGGCACAGTTTCCCAACCCTTCAACTTCAGGATGAATATGTATGGGTGTTTTTCCTGATCAAAATAATACACAAATATATATAAAATGTGGCTTGCATCCTCCCCACTACAGATTGCACCTCGAACTTCAAATATTATGCATTGCATGGCTAAGGCTCTGACTGGTGAGGTTTTTCATGATGACTAGTAACTTGTCTTGGCTGCTATTCCATCCACACCCACCCACAGGCCAATGGAAAATGGAAATGTACATAAGTAAAGTTTGTTTTGTTTAACAACACCACTAGAGCACATTATTTTATTCATCATCAGCTATTGAATGTCAAACATCAGGTAATTTTAACATAATAGTCTAAGAGAAAGAAAGAAAGAAATGTTTTATTTAACGATGCACTCAACACATTTTGCTTACGGTTATATGGCGTCAGACATATGGTTAAGGACCACATAGATTTTGAGAGGAAACCCGCTGTCGCCACTACATGGGCTACTCTTTCCGATTAGCAGCAAGGGATCTTTTATTTGCGCTTCCCAGTCAGGACAGCACAAACCATGGCCTTTGTTGAACCAGTTATGGATCACTGGTCGGTGCAAGTGGTTTACACCTACCCATTGAGCCTTGCGGAACTCAGGGTTTGGTGTCGGTATCTGGATTAAAACTCCCATGCCTTGACTGGGATCCGAACCCAGTACCTACCAGCCTGTAGACCGATGGCCTAACCACGACACCACATAGTCTAAGAGAGGAAGCCTGCTACATTCTCCCATTAGTAGCAAGGGATCTTTTATATGCACCATCCCACAGACAATATTCTTTATGAGAAGGTGATTTTTATAGTAAAATATATCCATTGTGTCAGGGCTCGAAACTATGGTGGCCCAAAACATAATAATGGATGTTGGCAAATTATGGTAAGAGAATCCCGAACAAGATTTTAATGTGGAATACAAATATTAATAGGGACTCATATGGTATACCTCTAAAGAAAATCCCTCACATAATAATATTTGGGCGGTTAACGTCATTTGTTTGTTAATATTTAAGTCACCTAAACGGGACATTGGTTGCATTTGGCCACAGGCCATTTCAAGCCCTGTTGTGTATATGAAAGAAACATATCTAAGTGCCCTCTATATACAGGTAGCTCATTACAACTTGACAATGATTAGGGATATTGGAGTCAGATGGGCTGATGGAGGCTTTGCCCACCTTAATATGTTAAAATGGTGGAAACACTGAATTTCAAATGTTCCAGAATGGGAGGAGCGCATCTACAATTTAAAAGCTTACACAGCTTTCTGTTTTCAAGGTTAATCATTATTTGTATGTATAAAGCTCTCATATTCGCTATAATACGTTCTCTCTGATGAGACTAACTATAACAGTATTTATTTACACTATACCACTTAATTAAAACTGAAAGGATGAAATCTGTATGATGTATTCTCTTCTTCACAACACCCCAAACCAATAAAACAATAAAGCAATTTAAGAACAAGCATGCAATTATCTTCTGAAATTTTGTTTTTTTATTTCATGACAATACCTAATTAAAGACACCATAACAGATTAATGAGGCTGTTTGTAATTAACATTAATTAAGCTAATCTTGGTTGAGTGTTACTACAGAAACCTACTATAACACTATGTACAAGGCAATATATTTATAATGATCAAAGTTCAAAAGGAAAAAAAAGAAAAAAGAAAAAAAAAAAGAAAAAAAAAAAAGAAAAAAGAAAAAAGAAAAAAGACACCCCCCCCACAACAAAACAATTCAGCAACAAAACCATCAAATCTCCAAACATAAATAAAAGAAATGGAAATACTATGACAAAATACCTGGAAATGTGTTATTAAACATCTTCCTGAAATAGTCTTGATCACTACATATATTCCAGTTCACAAGATCTACTCTCTCAGACATTGACAACAACTTCCAGACTTGGAACGTGTCTGGGAAAACCGATCAAATGCTGTGACGATGACAACGATGTTCATATTTCATCACATGGTGATGTCTCCTCATCAACACACCTGCGCCGTACTCAGGTGTCTGGCCCCTCATCCCACAGTCGCCTCACAAGTCTAATCTGTTGGTCTCCAATCCGTCAGTCATTGAGACATCATATCAATCTTGGAGACAGGATCAGAGTACCCATAGGTGTTCGTGAGGCTCCGTTGGGACACTCCCATCTTAATGATATGTTCTCTTTTACAGGTTTTGGTGCGTGTTGGGTTTTTTTCCATTTCTATTTGCTTGATTGAGATGTATCTATTTTTGAGGCAGCTTTTTAGCAATTCATGAGGCTCCAAAGGGACAACCCATGTTAGTATTTCAATAAAATAACATCTGCAAACTTTTTTCTACTTTACATTTTTACTGTTTTCTAATAAATGAATATATTAACAGTATTTATTTTGAATATTAATTAGAAATTAACTCTATACTTTATTAACAAGGTACATTACATATTACAGTTCAATAACATTTAAAAAAAAATGTCTGGTGACCTCAATCAACCTCTTACAAATACTGATGTGACTATGTGAAGTACATGCAAAATCCCACATTGATTTTTCACATAGGTTATTCTTGTCTTGCATATGCATATATTTACCTTATTTCGACACTCAATAGCTGATTTGTTTTTGTTTGTACTGGCATGTCTTTAAATATTAATTAATTTATTTATTCATGCATATATAAACAAGTTAAAAGTTTGTTTTGTTTAGTAACACCACAAGACCACAATGATTTATTGGATATGTAACATTTGGTATTTTTTACATATAGTCTTAGAGGAAAGCTGCTACATGTTGCCATTAGCAGCAAGGAATCTTTTATATGCACTTTTCCAGATATACTTTATAAAAAAAACCCCAAAACCCAGATGCTTTTTTCTGCATTCTAGGGCAATCTGAAGGGGAAAAAAGTTTAAGTTTTGATATTTTAAGCAGGATTCACAACACCATGCAGTAGATTTTGTATTTGTTTAAATTGAAAGGCCACATTTTGGCTGTACCACTTCCTATGGCCTTGGACAGCCTTTGATATCAGTCTGGGCATTGGTTGGGACGTAAAAAAAAACCATAACAGAGACTGGGTGCACTGAGGAGGTCTGAACTTAAGACCCAAGCACCTGAGTTATGTCCCTCCCCATATTAGAGAGAAGATTGTCGTATACTCTTCATATTGATAAATACAATGCATGCAGATATGAAAAGGAAAGAGATGTTTGCATAAAATCTTAACATACCCATCAAAGTGTTTAATCACTGGATAATATTTAACCATTAAAAACAAAATGCAAATGTCATACTTGCATGGTCAAGAATATAATGGAAAGTAAATATGTTGCAGCGATATAAACTGCTCCTTCTGCCAAGCAATAAAATATCTTTTAGTCAGTTTTTTTTACATATACTAGAGCACATATTACATACCAGCATTTTTCCCCAAAAGTGATCTAATATATGCCAACTATATCAAAGGATTAAGATTAAGATTGGTTCTATATTTCACACTTCAAGCAAACATTCCACAAATTTGTTTTACTCTAATACCTGGGCCAAACTTAATGGGGTGAAAGCAGAAGGGGTATCTCTCTCCCCTCCCCCCCCCCCCCCCCAGTACAAAAACATACCCTTTTGGTTCAAAAATGCCCTTTTTGTCCACTTGTACAAAGACTGCATGTTACTGTATTCCGATTTTTATTTTACTGCAATTACGCACAGCAATCGGGAATGCTGTGGACTATATATATATATATATACAGTGAAATTCCTCTAAACCTTACACCCTCGGGACCAAGTAAAAAGTCTGGTTTTAAAAAGTATCAGGTTTAGAGAGGTTCTCTTCTACACAGATATTTAAAAAGGGACCATGAAAAACGTCCGATTTTGAGGGAATTCCGGTTTACAAAGGGTCCAGTTTTGAGAGGTTTAACTGTATATATATATTTTTTTAGAACATGTTTTTAGTCGTGAACATTTTTTTTTATTGCAGGGGTTGTGCATCCTTTTTTGACACCCAATAGCTGATGCATATTTTTGTACTGGGGTGTCTTTAAACATTCATTCATTTCCCTGTTATTATTTTTAAATAGGTATGGCCCTGATTACATTGTCTACAATCAAACCTGCTCTAGTGGCCACCTGTATTAAGCAGCCACCTGTGTTAAGAAACCACATTTTTAAACTCCCAAATCATCTAATATAGTATAAACCAACCTGCATTAAATCACCACCTCTTTAAATAGCCGACCTATTGATACTCCCTTGGGCGACTGCTTAACACACGTTTGACTTCATTTACTCACCCCCATGCGCACCAACCCCTGGAGACCCTCACCCAGCATCCTGTCTCCGATTCTTACCTGTCCATTAGCATCTGGGTGAGATATATATCTGGAAACTTCCTCATGCTCCCAGCTATATATGCAACAGATAGATGTATAGGTCTGTATGCTGCTGGAGAGCTTACACTGGGAGAGATGACCCCTTTGTGATAGATAATTCGAGAGGCAGGCCCGGGGCTGCTAGCACTAGGTGATAACCCTCTCCATCATATTGTCACTGTAAGCCAAGTCGCATGCAGTCTCGACTATTTCTAATCACCAGTGCACAGGACATTTTGGTACATTTGCCTACACCCCATTTTCCATGTACATGTACATATATATACATAGATACATACATACATACATATATATTATATATATATACATATACATATATAATATATATAATATATATATATATATACATACATATACATATAATATATATATATACATACATATACATATATTATATATAATAATATAATATATATATATATATATATATATATATATATATATATGCTTGCCAAAATACATTACCATGCAACTTGCAAATTTCAAAGCTGTTCTAACATCCAAACCATGTATATACTATATTATATTCATTCTTTTATAGTTATTTTCATGCTTATATCCAATTAAGGTTCAAGCATGCTGTCCTGGGCACATTCCTCGATATCAGCTATCTGGAATGTCTATCCAGAACAATGGGTTAGCGGTTAGTTGTTAGTGAGAGAGAGAAGTTGTTTAGGTGGTCATACACCTACCTACTGAGTCATTAAAACTCACTCTGGGTGGAAGCCTTATGTTTGACAGCTTAGCCATGACATGCATCACCGAGGCCCAACAGATTAATTACATGTTTTATGAAGATGCTTTAAGTGGCTAGCATCTACAATGAAACATAACGAACACACGATGTAATCTAAAACGGCCTTTGATATTACCAGTCATGGTGCACTGGCTAGAACAAGAAATAGCCCAATGGACCCACCGATGGGGATCGATCCTAAACTGATTACACACAAAGCGAGCACTTTACCACTAGGATATAATTGTCCCTACTCAAGAAACATTAAAAGCACAATTAGATAAACCAAATAAAGTGTAATGGTGAGTTTTACCGGCCTCGGTGGTGCAGTGTTTAAAGCCATCGGACATAAGGCTGGTAGGTACAGGGTTCGCAGCCCGGTACCGGCTCCCACCCAGAGCGAGTACACCTTCTTCTCTCTTACTAACCACTAACAATTAACAACTAACCCACTGTTCTGGACAGACAGCCTGGATAGCTGAAGTGTGTGCCCAGGACAGCATGCTTGAACCTTAATTGGATATAAGCACGAAAATAAGTTGAAATGAAATTGTGAGCTGTTAAGCTGTATCCTAACCGGACGCGAGCGATGCGAGAAATCAAGTGCGACGCTACATATTTATCTTATATTTGGATGCGGCATTTGAAATCAATGATTTCTAAAATAATCGCTCGCATCGCTCGTGGCCGGTTAGGATACAGCTTTAATCTCCTGGTGAACCCTTTCTATGATAGGGTTTTTCCCATCCCAACTAGTGCCCCATGACTGGTATATCAAAGGTCATGACATGTACTCTGTCTGTGAAATATGCATATAAAAGATTTCTTGCTGCTAATAGAATTTTTTTTTTAGCTAGTTTCCTCTGAAGACAGTGGGTCAAAATTATCAAATGTTTGACATCCAATAGCCCATGATTAATAAATCAATGTGCTCTAGTGGTGTCATGGAACAAAACAAACTTCAACTTTAACCTCCTCATGCATGGTGCCATTATAGAACTATGAGTAGGAGCTGGTACTGGGAATTAAATTTATTATTTACGAGTTTTAATCTGTTGACTGTCAACCACTGTGTATGTACATCACCTCTTGTAAGTTCATCCTAAAACTCAATTTCATTTGTAATTCATATAACCATGGCAACTGATGAAGGCATGTGCAAGACATACATGTATACATGTATATATGCAAATGACAGATTTGAAACACTAATTACCACAGCTCATGATTAATAACATCGCAATATTAATTTACCAATTAGATCCAGATTCAACAAAGGTTAATATCTTCGCCTATAAGTGAAAGAGGGTAAAAAAATTTCACCCAAAAATTTCCGTTTTGGGGATGATAGGTTTACTCAAATATGTTAATTTGACCCTTTTTTTTTGGCATCCAAAAAGGCTAGTGCCCAGTGACTGGTATATCAAAAATGTCATGGCATGTCTGGTCACTGGCATTAATGGTTGTTCAAACAATGTTTTGTCGTGATTAACTGAATATGAAATTATGCTATTCATAAAATAGGGACATACATCATTTGGTACAAAAACCAGTGTACTTTCCAGAGTTTGTCCTCCTTACATGTATTAAAAAAACATGTGAGATACTTTCAGTTTTATCCTCTGAAGTGTTTACAGCTGTACAGGCTATATGGTGACAAAACAGCTTTCATCAAAGGGAATTTTCGTTTTGACATGTAGTTTGATAGCAAAACCATGAAGTTTGTAAAAATCAATATTGTGTTCTTAATGGTTGTTTTCATGGAACAATAATTTACCAGGGCTTGAATTAGATCGACTTATAGATTCAACAGGCAAATATACGTACATAACAGCTGACAATATGTTTATGTTTACTTATTGTAAAAACAAATCTAAATGTATAATATTAATTTCTCAAAGTAATAAATTTTCTAAATCTCCATTCTTATGTAAAGCACTTGTTTATACCCGACATGACAACAATGCATGACTGTTGTTGGTGTTTGTAACCAGACAGAAACCATCTCAACATGTGGAAACCTGCATCAGTTTTGCATGAGAAATTAACACAAAGAATATTTGATTTTTTTTTTTAATGACCAGTGTATTTTTCGAACAGATGGATATACACCACTGACATGCTATATGACTCTGTGACATAAACAATATATTATACTAGTGTTTGTCAATACTGTCGGTATCAATGATGGGCTGACATAGGATGAAACGGAAGAGGGGAAGGGAAAATCTTGCACTCGAGTCAAGCACATATTATGCAAGATATTGCTCAGTGTCATGAAAGCTGCAATAAAAACAGGGTCATGCATGTGCTAAAGGAAAGGAATGTTTATTTAGTGACACTCTGGGACATTTTAAACCCAATGCTAGCTATATAGCTCTTACAGACTAACTGCAATGAATGAATGAAGGAATGAAATGTTTTATTAACGACACACTCAACACATTTTATTTACGGTTATAAGGCATCAGAAATATGGTTAAGGATCACACAGATATTGGGAGAGGAAACCCGCTGTCGCCACTTCATGGAATACTCTTTTCGATTAGCAGCAAGGGATGTTTTATATGCACCATCCCATAGACAGGATAGCACATGTCACGGCCTTTGATATACCTGTCGTGGTGCACTGGCTGGAGTGAGAAATAGCCCAAAGGGCAACCACAACAATTATTTTATATGGATTTTCTCAATGGCAAGATGGTGCATGTTTAAATCTATTAGTTTTATAAGTTATGTAGTTATATATAAAATCCTCTACATTTCTATTAACTATAATATATGACCTGTTGTCCGATTTGATTATTTTCCTCATCCCAGCCAGTGCATTGCGACTGGTATATCAAATGCCATGGTATGTGCTGTCCTGTTTGTGGGAAAATGCATATAAAAGATCCCTTGCTGCTAATGTAAAAATGTAGGCTTCATATAAAAAATTAGCAAACGTTCGACATCCAATAGACGATGATTAATAAATCAGTGTGCATTAGTGATGTCATTAAACAAAACAAACTCTAATTTAATGTAATCAATTTTTGAGAAAAAAAAACAAAACTTTAAAACAAATAACAATAAAAAGGAAGAAAAATTAAAAATGAACTAATAAGTGGCAAAATCATCCAATGTTTGTGAGTTACCATGGAAATGGTAATAACATATGCTTATTACACATGCAATATCACATGTATATAAACACTGTAACTTATTACACATGGTGTTCAGTGACAGAAGAAGAATCGTGCAGAATGTCCACGGATGACAAAAATACTTTTATTACAGTTACAATCTACTTGGACTGATGTGCCTTGAGCAGGTCACACTAAAAGGCGGTATCATCTTCATCCATCATACCGGAGTACCGGCCGCTTGATCTCGCCTGTCATTCATCATGTGTACCGCTCTGTATCAAAGAATCATCTTTTATCTATAGCCTGGAGACGGAAGAAATCACACAGGACAGTAATCGTAGTCAACAGTTGGGATTTTATCACCCAGCCTCTTATAAAAAAATCTACACTGGGATATATTTTGTACTACTTGGTACATCACCAAATTTGTCAGTTTGGTTCCACTGTTTTATGTAAAAATATATGAGAGGATAGTTAAGTTTGTTTTGTTTAATGACATCACTGCATGGTGCACATGTTGAGTTATTAATCATCAGCCTGTGGATTGTAGATGTTTGACAATTCTGACACACCCCCACAGTATTCATTCAATAATTCATGTATTCATTCATTAATTTAATCATTAATTTATTCATTCATTCATTCATAGTTATTTTCATGCTTATATCCAATTAGGGTTCAATCACGCTTCCCTGGGCACACACACACACACACACACGCACGCAAGCACACAGGCACGCACACACCGCACACACACACACACACACACACACACACACACACACACACACACAGAGACAGACACCTCAGCTATCTGGACTGTCTGTCCAGGACAGTGAGTTAATGATTAGTTATTAATTATAGTGGTATACTGAGAGAGAAGTCAGAGTATATATACACGTAAATGTAGGCCTTAATTACACCTACCCACTGAGTTGTTAAACTCACTATGGGTGGGTGCCGGTGCCGGTACCGAGATGCGAACCCAGTACTGACCAGCCTTAAACCTGATAGCTTAACCACTACACCACCGAGGCTGGCAAGGCATCTTTAACATGCACTTTCCCACAGTCTAGACAGAAAACATAACAGCCTTTGATGTAACAGGTGTGGGACAAACCCAATGTGGTCCACCACACTTGTTCAGTTCTATGATCAAAGCACCTCAGGTGAAAACTCACCTGACTGAGCACCAATATTTAATATTAGTCCAATGTAAGCATTAAGGCTATTAGAGGACAGAGCTACCTAATTGACCTTCTCAGCTAAAATGATTGCATTACGTTATTTACAAATAAATTTGTTCGTTTATTCTCCTGAGGATGTTGGTTTTTACACTAATGAAACGTCGAATATTTTAAATATTTTTATGTAATTTAAAATTTTAAGGTGGTTTCAGTGGAAACATATACTTATATATATACTTTTTTAATACAAATAAATTCACACACATACTGTATACCCTCTTCCTCCCCTAAAAAGAGATTAAACTATTATCTCTATCTTATTTTAAATAAAAGAAATTAATGTAATTACTTCTGTGAAAATCCAGTAAAACCACAAAAGATTAAACCATGACCTCCACCATAATTTGAGTGCATCGTTAAATGAAACATTTCCTTCCTTCTTCCACCTTAATTTAATTATAAAAAAATTGATGTTTCTTCTGTGAAAATTCAGGAAAAAACACATACCATTTAAATACAGTGAATCTCCTCTAAACCGGACACCCTCGATACCATGTAAAAAATCTGGTTTTAAAAAGTTATCTGGTTTAGAGAGGTTCTCTTCTGTACTAATATATAAAAAGGGGCCGCAAAATAGATCCGATTTTGAGGGAATTCCGGTCCAGTTTGTTTATACTTATTTTCTTGCTTATATCCAATTACGGTTCAAGCACACTGTCCTGGGCAGACATTTCAGCTCTCTGGCTTACTCAATATACTACCAAGGCTACATGTACATTGTGTAGTTATACCAATGGATGATGAAAATTGTTTTTAAAAAGGGAAAAGTATTAGTTTACTACTTTAACTCCAAAGAAAATACATCTATCAACCAAATTACACAATTAATGAAAGATCAAAACTAATAACGGAAAAGAAAAATATAAAAGACATTAGTTAAAACCAACAAATTATCAAAATTAGATTAAAACCCACAGAGATATATGGTTTTGATTATATATACTGTAAATCATATAAAAATACATCTAACGTGTATAAGTTACACCAACAATAAAGATCAAAACCGAAAAAGGAAAAAAAAAAACCCAACCTCATATGTAAAAGACATTAGTTTTTATTACATGTCCCATAAAACCGATGCCACAATGGGTGCACAAGGAAATTTGTCATGCCATATATATGGGCAATTAAAAACGTGTTGGAACTGGCCTCTCTTCCCGAGAGGAGCACAAAAGACGCAGTTAGCCCCCGTCACAGCACCCGCTATATATCGATCGAATGTATACGGTGGCCATGGCAAATCTCCCACCATCGGGTAGAATGCAGGCTATGACCTTAATTGGCGTCATCGTATAGCTTAGTGGTATACAGGATCTACACGCATGCATGTCTGGGCGATGAACCCCGAAACGGCTTTTGTTCTCGGCACAACAGCCTCCTTTAAAGAGTTCCCTGACGACACAGCTTATGGCTCCATCTACGCCACCCGACTTTATTGCAGGCAAATTGATCACTTGCCAAAGGTGTCTGGATATATCTGGATAACAAACCATCCTGTTACAATGGGCCCAGTATGTAATACATTGTATGCTATGCTAATCTCTCGGAGATGGATCAAGGCCCTATGCATACATGGGCATACAGCTTTTGACATGTTTCTATCGTAGAACTTTCTCATAGCCCGTTGAATCCTGTGAGCCTGCTTATAAACATCCCATGAAAACGTTGTATAGGTATTAAGATCTATTAGCCACCTGAGGTTTTTCAGGCAATAAAGCTAACGGTGGCAAACGAGGCCCTATTGAGGTGTTGAGGTGTTATTAAACGGTTATTATGGATTAAAGAAATAAAAAGAAATGTTTGACACCCCAGCACATTGTTTAATTAGTAAGTGGCAGCTATAATTACTTAAGATTAAGTATCAAATATATACTGACTGTGACACCTAGGTTAAAGCTCATTATACATACAGGCTACATATACATTCTTAATGAAAACGCATACTAGCCATCAGACATAAGGCTGGTAGGTACTGGGTTCGCAGCCCGGTATCGGCTCCCACTCAGAGCGAGTTTTAATGACACAATGGGTATGTGTAAGACCACTATACCGACTTCTCTCTCACTAACAACTAACCACTAACCAACTGTCCTGGGCAGACAGCCCAGATAGCTGAGATGTGTGCCCAGGACAGCACACTTGAACCTTAATTAGATATAAGCACAAAAATAAGTTGAAATGAATGAATGAAAAAGTTAGTTTGTTTTGTTTAATGACACCACTAGAACAAACTGTTTAATTTATCATCAGCTATTTTCAATGTCAAACATTTGGTAATTCTGACATGCAGTCTTCAGAAGAAGGAAATGTTTTATTTAACGACCACTCAACACATTTTATTTATGGTTATATGGTGTTGGACATATGGTTAAGGACCACACAGATATTGAGAAAGGAAACCCACTGTCGACACTTCATGGGCTACTCTTTTCGATTAGCAACAAGGGATCTTTTATATGCACCATCCCATAGACAGGATAGCACATACCACGGCCTTTGACGTACCAGTCGTGGTGCACTGGCTGGAGTGAGAAATAGCCCAATGGGCCCACTGACGGGGATCGATCCCAAACCGATCGCGCATCAAGCGAGCGATTTACCACTGGGCTACGTCCCACCCCAAATTGTAATGAATGTAAGGGAAATTTAATTATTAATGTTTGAAAATACCAGTTCACTATGTAACTCATTGGCTGTTTGCATTATGAACAAACTGCGTAACTGACACATGGAAATAATGACAAACATTTCACATGCAATATTCTGCCCAGTTAGTATTATAAATATCTATAAAAAAAAAGAAGGTATGTGCTGCACTATATGATAATTTTTAATATATTTTTATATGATATCTACATGTATATAATAATTGACCCCCAAACATCTTTCTATTGCTAATCAGAACTACAGCTTAATTTATACAGTGAAACCTCTCAAAACCGGACCCTCTGTAAATCGGAATTCCCTTAAAACCGGACGTTTTTCATGGTCCCTTTTTAAATATTTGTTCAGAAGAGAACCTCTGTAAACTGGATACCTCTTAAAACCGGACTTTTTGCTTGGTCCCGAGCATGTCCGGTTTAGAGGAGTTTCACTGTATCAGGTTTCTTCTCTATTTGTCAAGACAAAATGTCACAACTACCATGTCAAAAAGGTGCACCTACCACCCACTGTGAACAATTTGTCTTTCCTTCAGTGGATTATATTTATCACACCCTTGATAAAGATTCTTTCTTTATAATCATCTATTTCCTTTACGATTTTTCAATTAGGGATGCATGCAATGTAACAGGACTTTCACCTTGTGAAAAGAAATCATTGCTAGGCAGTAGAACCGGTCTCGGTGGCATCGGTCTACATGCAGGCTAGTAGGTATTGGGTTCGGATCCCAGTCGAGGCATGGGATTTTTAATCCAGATACCGACTACAAACCCTAAGTGAGCAAGGCTCAATGGGTAGGTGTAAACCACTTGCACCGACCAGTGATCCATAACTGGTTCAACAAAGGCCATAGTTTGTGCTATCCTGCCTGTGGGAAGCGCAAATAAAAGATCCCTTGCTGCCTGTCATAAAAGAGTAGCCTATGTGGCGACAGTGGGTTTCCTCTAAAAAACAGTGTCAGAATGACCATATGTTTGACGTCCAATAGCCGATGATAAGATAAAAAATCAATGTGCTCCAGTGGCGTCATTAAATAAAACAGACTTTACTTTCTTTTCTCTGCCTACCAATTCAAGTGGGTATATTTGAACTTTGAACAGTGCAAGTTGTTTTGTGCAGCGTAACCTGACAACGGATACCCGGGGATGCGAGTCACCATTTGACTTTTCTTGTCAGTACTCGGCCAGTCAGCTTTTATTATTGGAGAGGGATGTTTGATCGGTCTCCACTTTTCCCATTGGCCACCCTGGCCGCAAAGTGCCGGAGATGGGAGAATGTATTTATTGCCTAGCTGAGCTGAGCTGTTCAAACAATCACCTGTTCAATACATCTTTCATTATATCGCGGGAGATCGAGAGAACGCATAACTTGGTCGCCGCGATGACAGGACCACGATGAACATGCCCGAACAGCATCCTCGTGAAGGTTATGAAATGTTGAATGAATGTCGCGGATCAGGTGCCGGGTCGGACCGCGTTACCTGGCAGACTACAACACAGCTTCAATCAGATGCCTTGTAAAAGCTATATACCCTGATGAATTAAGGTCCTTTGACAGGCGCGCACAGAGGCTAGCAGTAAAGTACCGTTACGACAAAGACGATATATAGAAACGCATTCAAATGAGGCCGATCGTACTGAAAGCAAGCAACAAGCAGAACATTAACGGACAAAAAAATGAAAAAAACCTTTATGAGAATGCATTTGGATGAAGGGGTGAAGAGAGGACAATTTTTTTTTTTTTTCTGTTTTGGAAAAGTATATTCTTTTTAGTTATTCAGATATTTAAAAAGTTAAAATTGGAACTAGAACTTTTAAACTCATAAAATTCATCAGAATGTATTTCCATTAAGGGATGAATTTTTTTTTTTTTACTTCTGTTTAGGAAAACATATTCTTTTTAAATATAATTATTCAGATATTTAAAAAAACTTTAAATTTGTAAAAGAAGTTAGACATAAATTTCTATGGGAATACATATAAATCAAGGGGTGAATGAAAGACAAAAAACCCTTCAGTTTTGAAAAAAAAAATTATTCAGATATTTTAAAACTTTTAATTTGAAACAGAACTTTAAACACATAAAACTATTTGGGAATGTATTTGGATAAAGGGATGAATTTAATGGAGAAAAAAAAAATTAACTTCCGTTTGGAAAAACATATTTTTTAGTTATACAGATATTTGATCAATTATAAATCTGAAAAGAAACTTTTAAACACTTTTTTATGTGAATAAATTTAGAAATGAACTGGAGAAAAACCCCGAAATACATATAGTTATTTAATATTAAACTTGCTAACCCAAATATCTCACTGACAAATAATTGCTGTCGAAATTAATTTGGATGACTAATTTAACTTCAATTTAGAAAAAACCCATAAACCTATAAAACAAAAATGATCTTGGTTGATATCAAAGTGAAAGAATTAACACACTGAAAAGCATTTTCTTCTTATGACATATACAACAAAGTAGGGGCGGTTCGTTTCTGTACCCAAGAGCAGGGTGGGATGTAGCCCAGTGGTAAAGCACTCGCTCGATGCGCGGTCGGTCTGGGATCGATCCCCATCGGTGGACCCATTGGGCTATTTCTCGTTCCAGCCAGTGCTCCACAACTTGTGTAACAAAGGCCGTGGTATGTACTATCCTGTCTGTGTGATGGTGCATATAAAAGATCCCTTGCTGCTAATAGAAAAGAGTAGCCCATGAAGTGGTGACAGCAGATTTCCTCTCTCAATATCTGTGTGGTCCTTAACCATATGTCTGACGCCATAATACAACCGTACATAAAATGTGTTGAGTGCATCGTTAAATAAAACATTCCTTTCTTTTATACAACAAAGTGTTGATTAGTTAATATATTGAACTTATTTGAATGTGTACATGGATTATCCATATCCATTTCTTAAAAATTATTTTGCCATTACCACTAGATTTTTGGAGAATTAATAAATGTGATATTAAGATCTATCACATTTTTATAATTCAATTTGGTCTAAATTGTGACAAAAAAGGAAATTATTTAATTCTGGTCATAAACATGTTTAAGCTTAAATTGTTGTATGTATTTATTGATTTTATTCTCATCAGATATTTAATGCATTTTTAACTTATAAAACATCCTATGGGAATTATGTATTGGATGCAAGGGTACATATGCAGAAAACAAATGTAACTTCAATTTACCAAAAAATGCTTGTTAGAACTAACAATTCATTAAGTAAAACCCCCTCCCCCCAAAAAACCCCCCACTTTGGGAATGCATTTGGATGAAGAGTGATAAATAACAAGTTTCTTCTTCTATAAACTTATTTAGTGTCATTGACAGCTACATTCATAAGATGTTCATCTCAATGCGTTTAAAAAAAGAAAGAAAAATAAAAATAAAATAATAATAAAAAGTTTTTAAAAAGAAATGAAAACAATTGAAAGAATTTCAATTTAAAAACAACAACAAAAAACCCCAACATTTGTCAAATGCACTGTGATGAACCTCCATAGTTGCAACTATAAACCAAGTTTCAATAATATAGTTTATAGTTTCTGAGATATGGAGCTGAATAAGAGTTGAATGCAAAACTTTACTAACATATGTTAAACTTTAACACAAAAGTTGACCTCATTGCTGCCATCTTCAAGTTTATATATAAGTAATATCTATCTTTCACCTTTTTATTCATAAAGGTGAGACAAAAAGCATTTCAACTGTGACTTTTATTAAATAAGGGATTTTTAAAATACCTATAAGGCAAGTGGTTTACTGACTGCATGAGCAAGATCCCATTTTCTGCCAGTGAATAAATATACAAACAGGTTTAGTGTCAACATCATAAGCATGATTTACAACTGCTAAGCATGCAAACAAAAATTGGCCATTTTTGTTCGTGTGTTCCAAATGTGGGACATTTCCATCTCTTTATCAGTGTGAGTCAATAACCGGTGAAAAGCCGGTGGATGAGAAACCACCATGTGACAATTTCAGTCTGCTGAGTAGCTGCAGGATTCATTTGACAGTTGGGTCAAACATGACTTATCTGTAGCTAAATTGAAATATTTCATTCTACTTCATATCAAGCAAAATGAATCTTTAAAAAAAAAGGTAGAATATTAACCCCTGCAATTGCCCAAGGGCGATCGATAATAGAAGGAAGAAAATGTTTTATTTAACAATGCACTCAACACATTTCATTTACAGTTACATGGTGTCGGACATGTGGTTAAGGACCACACAGATATTGAAAGAGGAAACCCGCTGTCGCCATTTCATGGGCTACTCTTTTCGATTAGCAGCAAGGGATCTTTTATATGCACCATCCCACAGACAGGATATAATACATACCACAGACTTTTGTATGCCAGTCGTGGTGCACTGGCTGGAGCGAGAAATAGCCCAATGGGCCCACCGACGGGGATTGATCCCAGACCAACTGTGCATCAAGCGAATGCTTTACGACTGGGCTACATCCCGCCCCTCGATAATAAGAGATTGCTGTGGAGTGGAGTTTTTAATTTTATCCACAGCACATCTTTTGCTGTGGACTATATATTAGTATTGAACCATTTTAAAATTGTAACAGGACTAATGATGCACTTGGGACTGACAGCTACCTCACCAGCAGAAATGTAGAGCTGATAAATACAATATTTAAAAACACAAAGTGTATCAACTGGAAGGATTCTACCTCCTGCATCAACTCGCATGGCATATTTCAGTTCAACTTACTTTCACGCTTATATCCAATCAAGGTTCAAGCATGCTGTCCAGGACAGTGGGTTAGTTGTTAGTAGGTTAGTGGTTAGTGAGAGAGAAGAGGGTGTAGTGGCCTTACACCTACCCATTGAGCCCTTAAGAACTCGTTCTGGGTTGGAGCCCGTACTGAGCTGCGAACCCTGTACCTACCATCCTGTAGTCTGATGGTTTAACCACTGCGCCACTGAGGCTGGCATGTGACCCATTATATGAAGTGATCTTAGCACTAACATCACTTAATAAGTGCATCCTTCTACTTTCAAAGATAATGAAGACTTTGGAATTATTTCCATTTTACATACTGGCTTTACAATTTTGTTTAATCGGAAAAGCAAAATTTATATGAACTAAAAACATTCTTAATTACATAAAATTACATGTAGTTATTAAGTAACCATATTCTTTTCTTTTTTGTTATTGCTCATGTTAATTCAAAATTTTAATTTTAAGTTCACTGAACGTAAAACATAAAAACCAATAGTCCTTCCTACAGGTAACACCTTTTATATATATGGAATTTACTACCAGCTATTTATTTCTGAGCTGATTGTTTTTTCAAATTGCATACAAAAATAGTATTTTTTATATTATTTCCAAAACATGTCAAACTGAAATTATTTACAAAAAAAAAGAAGAAAAAAAGGATGAGACGGACTATATATAGCTTAATTAATTCACCAAATGTAAAACGATTTTAACATTTGTCTAAAAACTCATAAAAACAGACAGGCCTCGAATTCAGACAAATCCACCACACTTTGTGCCCACATTTGCCCTTATTATATTGGAGATGCTATCTGGCCATCAGTAAACTGCCTGTCACGATATGCCTCACTGGAGCCTGGCAACCGTCTTGGAGACTGGGAAAACAGAGCGGACAGCCAAGGGACTCAGCGTGAGACACAGCCTGGGACAATCACCGGGTATACCTGTCTCATCACGCAAACCCAGCGTGTCCGTTACAAGAACCACACTCAAATGAGGCTTCCTCACCCACACGCGATTACAAGAGAAAAATTACAATAGGTTATTGTGCTGCAAGCATATAATGTACGGTAATAAATGGAATGAATGAATGAATGAATGAATGAATGAATGTTTAACAACACCCCAGCACAAAAATACATATCGGCTATTGTGTGTCACAAATGGTAATAAATGGAAGCAAAAAAACCCCCCCCCCCCCCCCCCCAAAAAGATTACTGGATTGGAATAGCAATAGAATTTTTATTTTATTTAACGACACACTCAACACATTTTATTTACAGTTATATGGCATCGGACATATGGCTAAGGACCACACAGATATTGAGGGAAGAAACCCGCTGTTGCCACTTCTTTTCGATTAGCAGCAAGGGATCTTTTATATACACCATCCCATAGACAGGATAGCACATACTACGGCCTTTGACATACCAGTCATGGTGCACTGGCTGGAATGAGAAATAGCCCTCTTAGAAAAAAAAACCCGCTACATTTTTCCGTTTGTATAGCAAGGGATCTTTTATATGCACCATCCCAAAGACTGAACAGCACATACCATGGCCTTTGATATGCCAGATATGCACTGGCTGGAGAGAGAGAAATAATGTTTGAGAAAGTCACTAGCCTTTACTGAAGCCTTGGCTATATATTGCCCTATGCATTACAGTAAATCAGGTCATTCATTTCAACTTATTTTCGTGCTGGGATGAATATTTATTTGTTATTTTAGTGACGGGATTTAGCTCAGTTTAGCTCAGTTTGAGCTCGCTTGAGGTGCTTGCATCACAGGATCGAACCACCTCAGTGGATACATTCAACTGATTGGGGTTTTTCTCGTTCCAACCAGTACACCACAACTGGACAAAGGCCGTGGTATGTGCTTTCCTGACTGTGGGAAAGTGCATATGAAAGATCCCTTGCTGCATTAAGAAAATGTCGCGGGTTTCCTCTATTGACTATGAGCCAGAATTACCAAATGTTTGACATCCAATAGCCGATGATTAATAAATCATTGTGCTCTAGAGGTGTCGTTAAACAAAACAAACTTTGTTATTTTATTTTTCTCAAACATTGTAAACACTGGTGTTATAGGTGTTAAACATCTAGTGTTACCTATATCATTTACATAAAGACATGATTGTTATTATGCAAGTATGTGCATGCACGTGTTTAGCAGACGAGAATCATTGTCAGGCAAACAAATATGCTTCTACTGTTAATTATTGGTAACTACTGCCGGTGATGCTGGTGTAATTTAGTTATTTGTTCAACACCAACTAATAGAACTGCCTACAATCCTGGATATATGCAACTTAATTAGTTGCCCAAACAAGTCTGTTCAGGCTAGTTGGAGAATTTCATTTCATTTCAACTTATTTTTTGTGCTTATATCCAATTAAGGTTCAAGCACGCTGTCCTTGGCACACACCTCAGCTATCTGGGCTGTCTGTCAAGGACAGTGGGTTAGTTGTTAGTTGGTTAGTGGTTAGTGAGAGAGAAGAGGATGTAGTGGCCTTATACCTACCCATTGGGTTGGAGCTGGTACCCAGCCACGAACCCTGTACCTATCAGCCTGTAGTCTGATGGCTTAACCACTGTTCCACCGAGGCCGGTTTTAGCTGCCCAAACAAGTCTGTTCAGGCTAGTTGGAGAAAACGTAAAGTTTGTTTTGTTCATCAACACTACTAGAGCATGTGTATTGGATGTCACACATTTGTTAATTCAGAGAAAACATGCTACATTTTCTATTAGTAGCAAAGGATCTTTTACATGTACTTTCCCACAGACAGCTAGGACAGCATATACCATGGCCTTTGATATACCAGTCATGGTGCACGGGTTGGAATGAGAAAAAACACAATCAGAGAATGAATCCACTGATGAGATTCACTCTTTCAACGAAAACACTGTAGGTGAATATATACTCTATCGAATGAGCTAAATCCTGCCCTTGGTTGGAGAAACCAACCCTCTACAATAGATTGTTCTTTATTACGTCAGCAGAAAGGTGTCCTTTATATGTAGTTTATCATAGACAAGACAGCCAAGCTACTTCCGATTCACTAATATCAAAACCTATATTAGCCATTTACCTTTCGACCGACCGTTCAAAATTGCACCAAATTCCCTCAATCAAAATTGCGCACCCTTTTCTCTTTGGCATTTAACTGCTCCATTCAAATTCCATAGCACCACCACCACCACCCCCACCCGTCTGCTACCAATTAGATCAGGCTGCTGGTGCTCCCTTGCACCTGCCAGTGCAGGCGGTCCCTCCTCTCCCCTCCCCACACCTTTCCTGCCAAGGCCGGCTCTTGTGCCCACGACAGGTGTGTGCTACAACAGCTTGTTCTGAATGTGCACGTAAAACCCTATGACATGACATGACATGACAAGACAGCATATAATATATGCTTTGATATACCAGTCTGGTTGGAATGGGAAATAAACCTATGGGTCCTAAGAGGGTGGGTGGGTGAGGTTATCCCACAACTCACTCACTTCACGTAAGCAATATCCAAATTGTCTTTTCCACATTTATATATATATATAGTGAAACCCCTCTAAACCGGACACCCTTGGGACCAAGTAAAATGTCCGGTTTTAAGAGGTATTTGGTTTAGAGAGGTTATTTTCTGTACTGATTTTTAAAAAAGGATCATGGAAAATGTCCAGTTTTGGATGGTTTTGAGAGGTTTCGCTGCATATATGTTTTAAGGAAAACAGGATGTAACATATACCTATTGCACACGTACATCTCCAGTTTTTACCACTTAAATTATACCAGGACCTAAAATCTGCTTTGCCAAATTTTCTTTTCTATAATATTATAAGGAAAACAGGATATAACATACTTCCACTACACACATCTCCAGTTTTTATCACCTACACCAGGACCTAAAAATGTGCTTGCCGTGTTTACTCATATCTTTTTATTATTATTATTTCCCTACCGCAATCTGGTACCCGGGAACTTAGCAACGTGGATCTGGATGGGAAGAGCAAGACAATGTACCGTCGAGATCAATGCTCCTTGCCAAAGCTTGCCCCATCATGCCGTCCGTAGACCCCAGGTCTTTATCTGCCTCAGTATAATACACACCGTATAATACCACTCGGCTCTCGCCATATTTAATTACACCATGGGTAGCTAATCAAGCGGCATGGCATGATTCAGCCGGATAAATCGGGTAGGATGCATATAAACAGCATTTGTCAAAGGGATGCCAAGCAGAGGATTAAGGCTTTTTATAAACATGTTCCACAGGTAAGCAAATATACCTGGTGGGAATATACTAGTATAGAAGTAATACAGTCAATATGATCACTCTTTTGTGGGTTACATGCATCCACCCTAAAGACTAAATGTTAAACGGAGTTAGTCTATGAAATTTGAAATGATGGTCTTTGGGAAAATTTAGAATAATTTTAAATTAGTTTGGGAATTTTTTGTTACTCATAAATTTTAATTTAACAGTTGTTAAATAGATATAATAAAAAAAAATTATTTTCTTTAAAAAAATAAAGCAAAAATTAAATGTTTGACATCAAATTCAGACATTAAAAATAAAAATAAGACCAGAATGACAGATAGACATAAAGGATGGAAGGACAGAAAGATGAATGGATGAATGAATGGATGGGTGGGTGGTTGGTTGGTTGGATAGAAAAATGAATGAATATATATGGATATTAAGATACTCTGTAAGTGGGTGGATGTCAGGAAAAATGGTTAATGTTATAAATAAACAGATTTTAAGATGGATGGATATAATATGTAAAATATGTAAAGATAAATGGATGAATGGATATTAACATGAAAGGATGGATGAATAGATTTCACAATAACTGGGATATCAAGATGGATGGATTGATGTTAGGATGTTGGTTTGATGGTTTAACAGGAATTAATTAATGGATGGATGGATGCATAGATGCATGGGTGGATGAATAGATGCATGGGTGGATGAATAGATGCATGGGTGGATGAATAGATGCATGGGTGGATGAATAGATGCATGGGTGGATGAATGCTAGGATGTTAATTTGATAAATAGGGATGGCTCAGTGGATGGATGGACATTTAAATTAATGGAATTTATGATAGACTGCTGGCTTTTAATGGATAGATAGATGGATGAATGAATGGATGATTGGTTGGATGGATGGATGGAATTGAATGGTTAGATAGATGGATGGATGAAGGCTCGGATGTTGATTTGATGAATATGGATGGATGGATGGATGGATGATTGGTTGGATGGGTGGGTGAGTGGAATTGAATGGTTAGATAGATGGATGGATGAAGGCTAGGATGTTGATTTGATGAATAGGGATGGATGGATGGATGGATGGATGGATGGATGGATGGATGGATGATTGGTTGGATGGATGGATGGGTGGAATTGAATGGTTAGATAGATGGATGGATGAAGGCTAGGATGTTGATTTGATGAATAGGGATGGATGGATGGATGGATGGATGGATGGATGGATGGATGGATGGATGGATGAATGAATGGATGATTGGTTGGATGGATGGATGGGTGGAATTGAATTGTTAGATAGATGGATGAATGAAGGCTAGGGTGTTGATTTGATGAATAGGGATGGATGGATGGATGAACAATTAAATAAATTAATACAATTTAAAATAAGACTGCTGGATTTTAATACATGGATGGATAGATGGATGAATGAATGGATGATTGGTTTGTTGGATGGATGGATGGATGGATGAATGGATGGATGATTGGTTGGTTGGATGGATGGGTGGGTGGATGGATGGATGGATGATTGGTTAAATGGCAAGTTTGAAAAACCCCCAAAAAACAGTGGCAATGTTTTATATAGAAAGTTTCATTTCAGATGGAAAATGATGAAATTACTTCTGATGAACAAATGAACCAGAAAAATAAACTGCAGATACATTTATAAAACATCACCTTGAAATTGCCTTAAATAAACTCACACTCACAGTATCTATCTGAACATTACATTTTGTTTGAGTATTGGGTGTGGTTCAAATTATTCATCCATAATAATATAAATATTCCCAAAACCTCTTCCGAATACAGGTCAATATTAAATTGTCACTTAATTTATTTACAGAAGACATAACTCATTCACCGAGTCCCCAGGATGTACACCGCATGGTTAACTCTAATGGTACAAACCACTGCCATACAAGTAGCCTTTTGAAAAGGAAGTCAAATATGGTCTAAAAACCCAGCCATTATCCAGACAGCGATCCATGACATTTGCCCATTGATAACGGAACACTTGTGAGCTTATACAAATTATTTTAAATATCATGTATCTCCTAGACCTAGAATTATTGTATCAGTTTGCTAAATCTTCAAGATAGCGGCAGCAAAGAAATAAATGTTTGTCAGCAATGCAATGTAGAAAGTATAATATTATGATGATTTTTAATGGTGGTGGGTGGAGGTGTTACATTATATGGGTACACATATCGATATATATACATGTAAGTACATATATACTTTTAAAATATCTTAAATTGCAGTCTCTTATATACTTTTATATAAAAGTAAAATACAAACAGAACTAGAATGTACATGCACAGTTTAAATAAACTTGCATGTTTTCACTATTTAATTGCAAAAGTCTCTTTGCCATTTTTGACAGCTAAAAACTGTATTACCATATTTAAAATTGCTATATAAATAAAAAGAGGTATTTTTTATCAAGCATTTTAAAAATAAAGATATATAAACTAACTTTATTTTAAAACTCGTTTTCATCTGATACACATACATGTACATAACATTCCATTTAAATATGGCTGAGATTTTTAACAAGAGCTAAAGGAAATTAAAAAATGGTATTTCACAGGAAGAAAGTAAAAAGTACATTGATTTTTTATCTTATCATCGAGTATTGGACGTCAAACATATGGTCATTCTGACACTGTTTTTTATAGGAAATCCGCTGTTGCCACATAGGCTACTCTTTTATGACAGGCAGCAAAGGATCTTTTATTTGTGCTTCCCACAGGCAGGATAGCACAAACCATGCCCTTTGTTGAACCAGTTATGGATCACTGGTCAGTGCAAGTGGTTTACACCTACCCACTGATCCTCAGTATCTGGATTAAAAATCCCATGCCTCGACTGGGATCCGAACTTCACAGGAAGAATTCAAAAGTTGATCTATTCTATTTCTAAATGCTTCAGTTTTAGAAAGGGGAGGGATTTAGCGTCATCAGTAGAGTGCTTGCCCAAGTGGTAGAGGACTTGCCCGAGTTGTAGAGGACTTGCCCGAGTTGTAGAGTGCTTGCCCGAGTCGTAGAGGACTTAGTTGTAGAGGACTTTCCCAAGTTGTAGAGTGCTTGCCCGAGTCATATAGGACTTGCCTGAGTCGTAGAGTGCTTGCCTGAGTCATAGAGGACTTAGTTGTAGAGGACTTGCCCAAGTTGTAGAGTGCTTGCCCGAGTCATAGAGGACTTAGTTGTAGAGGACTTGCCCGAGTTGTAGATGACTTGCCCGAGTCATAGAGGACTTGGCCGAGTGGTAGAGGACTTGCCCGAGTGGTAGAGGACTTGCCTGAGTTGTAGAGGATTTGCCCAAGTCGTAGAGGACTTAGTTGTAGAGGACTAGCCCAAGTTGTAGAGTGCTCGCCCGAGTTGTAGAGGACTTAATTGTAGAGGACTTGCCCGAGTTGTAGATGACTTGCCCGAGTCATAGAGGACTTGGCCGAGTGGTAGAGGATTTGCCTGAGTGGTAGAGGACTTGCCTGAGTTTTAGAGGATTTGCCCAAGTCGTAGAGGACTTGCCCGAGTCATAATTAAGGACCCATTCTATGATTGTTTTTCTCCCATCCCAAACAGTGAATTGTAAATCAAAGGTCATGATAGGTACTGTCCTGTCTGTTGAAAAGTGCATATAAAGGATCCCTCGCTGCTAATGGAAAACTATAGAGGGTTAAAAAGTTATTAAATGTTGGAATATCCAATAGCAGATGATTAATAAGTCAATGTGCTCTTGTGGTGTTATTTTAAAAATTGCATTAGCCAATTAATACAACTTCTGATCAAATTGTGCAAAATTACCATTTATTTTTAACAGTATTCATTCCATTCTGCAATGCAGAAATATACAATTTTCTTCTTTTGTTTTAACATCTTAGACCATGTACAACCTAATTTATATATACCCGGTATACTGGGTATTGTACATGTACACAACATTTTTTAAATACAGGTTTTATTGAACTAGTCAAAATTTAAAAGTCTGTTTAGTTTTTTAATGACACCACTAGAGCACATTGATTTATTAATCATCAGCTATTGGATATCAAACATTTGGTCATTTTGACCAAGTCTATGAGAGAAAACCTGTTACATTTTTCCATTAGTAGCAAGGAATCTTTTATATGCACGGTCCATCATACAGGATAGCACATACCAAGGCCTTTAATATACAAGTCGTGGTGCACTGCCTGGAACAAGAAAAAGCCCAGTGGACCCACCAATGAGGTTCGATCTCAGACTGACCGCACATCAGGCTGCTCTAGTCAAATATATCTTCAAATTAACATGTGGCAAACAACATTTCTATTTTAAGTGGTCTTATATATTAATTTGCATGTCATTCTGCAATGCAGAAACTATAACAACAATTTTTTGATTTTGTTTGGAACCCCCCACCCCAAAACCATCAACAACAAAACCTGCCCCCAAAATAACAACATACTGGGCCATATATTATAATATGTTATTTATTTTAATAGTTTTTCTGTTTTAGTCTCTCGTAACTCCGTAAGGATCGAGTGGCCTCTTTATTATTTTATTAAGACTGTTTATGTATTTATGTAATATTGTGGGTGAGACTTTAATAAAATATATGTCTGTCTGTCTATAAAGCATTTGCACATACTATTACCTGGTATATAGGTACACATCTTTATCATATGGGTTTTATTGCACTATATATAGCCAAATACAACTTCAGTTCAAACTTGGCAAGCATCATCACTTACACACATGTATATTTTTTGGTCGTCTTATCAGTTTTCGTGTCCTGCCGACTAATAAAAGCCCAGTGACACCTGCAGTAGCATTGTGAATAAACCATGTTTATCGCAAGGGATGACATTTTCCACCATCTTTATCACACGACAGCTAGCAGACGCCACGGCCGATAAGCACACCTCTCGCAGCAGATGCTGTCTTCCACGAGAATGTTCCCAATTCCTTATCATGACCATCGATGTAACCTACACGTACATTATCACGACTTGACAAACGCATCACTAACATATGGTAGTATAGCCCAAAGTTAAAGTTTGCTTTGTTTACTGACACCACTAGAGTACAATGATGTATTAATCATCGGCAATTGGACGTCAAACATTCGGTAATTCCAACAGTCTCAGAGTCAAAGGCCGTGGTATGTGCTTTCCTGTCTGTGGAAAAGTGAACATAAAATATCCTGCATTAGGAAAAATGTAGCAGGTTTCCTCCGATGACTACGAATCAGAATTATCCAGTGTTTGCCATCCAACAGCCGATGTTCAATTAATCAATGTGCAAACTTTCTTTCTTAGTCTCAGAGAGGAAACCCGCTACAGCTTTCCATTAGTAGCAAGAGATCTTTTATATGCACCATCCCACAAACAGGATAGCACATACCACGGTCTTTGATATACCAGTTGTGGTGCACTGGCTGGAATGACAAATAGCCCAATGGGCCCACAGACAGGGATCGATCCTACACTGACTGTACATCAGGCGAACACTTTACCACTGGGCTATGTCTTGCCCCCATGGTAGCTCAAATACATTTGAAATAAATAAATAGTCTTCACCAGGAACGGCAAGTGACCACACCTGCTCCCACCATTGGGCTAATTTTCGTTCCAGCCAGTGCACCATGACTGGTATATCAAAGGCTGTGGTATGTGCTATCCTGTCTGTGGAATGATGCATATAAAAGATGCTGTGCTACTAATGGTAAAAATCTAATTGAGTTTCCTCTCTAAGACTATGTTATGTCTGAATTACCCAGTAATATTGATAAAAATGGTACTATCTTTTAAATTAACAAAAGAAAAACAATCTACAAACCCCTAAAAATTTATAACCTGGCCTGATTTTTATGTCGGTCAATTAACGTTAAACACAGAGCTAGCTCTGACACTTGCCAACTTCGCCAATTGCGAATTTTTAAAACAATCGGTGAATTTTATTTTAATTTGGCAAATAAATTTCATGTAATAAAATAACTGGGTTTTTGCAGTTTTTAAATTTTAAAATGATGAAATTTTCTGATCACCCAGACCTGGCCCTGAAACATTATATTTTCTAAAACTGGCCTGATGAAAAAAGAAAAATCCATATTGCTATACTATTGTAGTGCCAAGTGTATCAAACACAAATATGATGAAAGGAAATGTTTTATTTAACAACGCACTCAACACATTTTATTTATGGGTATATAGCGTCAGATATATGGTTAATGACCACACAAATATTGAGGGAGGAAACCTGCTGTCGCCACTTCTTGGCCTACTCTTTTCGATTAGCAGCAAGCGATCTTTTATATGCTCCATCCCATATACAGGATAGCACATACCACGGCCTTTGATTTACCAGTTATGATGCACTGACTGGAACAAGAAATAGTGCAATCCCAAACCGACTGCACATCAAGCGAGCGCTTTACCACTGGGCTACTCCTCACCCCACAAATATGATGGAGGCACTTTAATTTTATCACGCACTACAACAGAGCTTCTGTATGACAAATGTATGAAACACAAATATGATGATGACATTTAAATGTTATCATTAGTGGTGTAACAATACATCGAACTATCAACATGTTGCGATAGTCAGAGCCTCGATAGCAATACATTGATAGTTAATTCAACTATCAATAACTATCGCAACTGTTTGCTCAACTATCGATAGCTTCGATAGTATGCATAGTAAAATAATATAGTCTATGACCAATGGATGATTTCACTACCAAGTGACATTATTACAAATAATTAAGTACAAACACAGACATACGTACATACACACACATTTACAATAGTAAAACTGACAGCAATAGTCAACCCTAGTTATCACACACTACAACAGAAACTTCTGTAGGACAAAATGTATCAAACACAAATATTATGGTGACACTTTAAATTTTATCACGCAGTACACTAGCAGTGTACATTGCATGGGAGCCGTGTATATTGATAAACTATTGATTGGTATTTCCCGATCACTGAACTATACTGAAGTTACCAGACGAGCTCAGACTTGGTGAGCGAGTGTGGATGGGTTTTGACAGTGTGCCAACATTCTGTATGCGCTAAGAATAAGCATCAGTGATTACAAAGTGTTTTCTGAGAACGGCTCTGATGTCAGACGTGACTCGGTGCATATAAATATTTTCTATCAAGTGCCATCCATCATGTATTTAAAGGGACTTGTTGATGTCATCTCTCAACACTATGTGGGACTCTTGTCTAAAAAACTTAATTGCATCTAAAAACAGTCTTATGTGTGTGCAGGGGGATTTTGGGGGTTGAAACCTCCCAGCTCAAAGCAATTTTTAAAAATATATTTGTTCTGGGGATGCATAACCCGAACCCCCTAGAAACTATGCTTGCCACTGTGTAGACCCACTCACCCCGCACCCCCCCCCCCCCCCCCCACCTCACTCTACTTGCTCTAATGATGTTGTTAAACAAAACAAACTTTAACCTTTAAAGGAACAGATCCTAGTTTCAACCCGTGAAAATTAACACTAAGTTTAGTTAATCTACAAACCTGTAACACATTTGGATAAAGTTACAATTGAGTGAAACAAGAGTCTGTGACTTTGAAATGATGAAATACCCTCTAAAAATATACTAAAACTTGACTCCATGACTGTTACAGTCTCTCAGACGCACGTGCGTTTTTAAAAATATGAGAAATGCATTTTGTGATATTAAAAACACAAGGATGACCAAAAACACTTACAATGTACGGAAATGGATAATCTAAACAATAAAATTTAAGTAAAGTATGATTTCAGTTATCAAAAACGTCTCTAATAGTAAACAATATGCCTTAGTGTTTAAAAACTAGGGCATGTCCCTTTAAAACCTACCCACCTTAAAGTGAATGGCTCAACTATTTTAATTTGATTTTTGTTCTAATATCCAAATTAAGGTTCAAACATGAAGTTCTGGGCACACACCTCAGCTACATATATCTATAGGCTGCCTGTTGATAATTAGTTGTCAGTTACACAGGTGGATGTAGTGGCCTTACAATTCTGCATCCAAAAACCAATAAACTTATTCTACATGTAAGTTAAAGGGTTTTTTTTGGTTAAACAAGAAATGTTTTTATTTAATGACACATTCAACACATTATATTTAAGGTTATATGGCGTCAGACATATGTTTAAAGACCATACAGATATTGAGAGAGGAAACCTGCTGTCGCCACTTCATGGGTTATTCTTTTTGATTAGCAGCAAGGGATCTTTTATAAGCACCATCCCACAAACAGGGTAGTACATACCACAACATTTGATATGCCAGTCGAAATAGCCCAATGGGCCCACTGACGGGGATTGATCCCAGACCAACAGTGCATCGAATGAGTGCTTTAACACTGGGGTACGTCGTGCCCCACAACAACACTAGAGCACATGGATTAATCAATCGTCACAGATGCATGTCCAGCGGGAGGATTTCGGAGGTCTTTTATTTAGTGAGAGAAAAACCCCGCTATTACCACTTCATGGGCTATGCTTTTCGATTAGCAGAAAGGGAAGTTTTAATATGCACCATCCCTCAGACAGGGTAGTACATACCACAACCTTTGATAAGCCAGTTGTGGTGCAGTGGCTGGAATGGGTTACTATTTTTGATTAGCAGCAAGGGATCTTTTATATGCACCATCCCACAAACAGGGTAGTACATACCACAGCATTTGATATGCCAGTCGAAATAGCCCAATGGGCTCACCGGCGGGGATCGATCCCAGACCAACCGTGCACTGAGCGGGTGCTGTACCACTGGGCTACGTCCCGCCCTATATGACAATAGTCTCTGTCAAAATGCAATCTAGGTTTTTGAACAGGATGTTAAAACTGTGCTTTGTATGGTATGTATGCATGTTGCAACAAAACCATGTTTTTCTCAAAATATACAGTGTTTTGAAAATGAACTTGAAATTTATGTATGTAAATAACAAGAAATTGTTATAAATTAGTATTATATAAAAATGAAGAAGAAAAAAACAACAAAATCCCCCCCCCCCCCAAAAAAAAAAAAAAAAAAAAAAAACTGACCAAAAAAAAGAGAAAAAGTCTGATGAAAAAAACAACAAAAACCCACACACCTGAAGCCCACCAAACACCATGAATCATCCTAAAATACATTTTTTTAAACAAGGAAGAAATAATTTGTAGAATTAAAAAACGAAAAAAAAAAAAAGAAGAAAAAAGGTACCAGCAGTTTTTGAAGGAAATTGAAGCTGTAAATCTATGTTGAATACGTACACAGCCAGTCAAGTGTTGGACAAACACTCGACAACTCTTATCACATTAGCTGCGAACCTGACATCACTTGAGATGAAAAGCTTTGCTCAGCAACCAGTTTGCCAAGAAGAGAGCGCCACCCAACATACCCTCTGCTGTAACACCATCGCCGTGGAAATGTGGGCGTGACCAAAGAGCCAGACGAGATGCGCGCCCCTGTTGCCCTGGCGACCACCCAGCCCCGGTTGCTGTCACAGGAAAACTTTAGATGGCGTTTACCGTTATAATGCATTTTACCCGCTGTGTCAAACACGACGACTCTTTTCGACGAAGTGTTAAAAAATTAAGATAAATAAAACCAAGATATGTTGATCTAGATTTTCGATCTGACGGGGAATGTTGTATTCGCGCCGCACACCTGGAATTTTTACCTGTTCGGAAATCACCGGAGTCAGGAAGTTATCGGATTCAACTTCTCTATCCCGAACGTAATGTTTCGTCTCTCAACACATCACTATATATTATTTTATGAGTTACGTATGACAATATACAACATTACATCAAACAAGTGACATCAACTAATTGATGACAAAAAAACACACCTGTGATGAAAGAAAAACTCACCTGTAATCAACGGCCGGGGGTTGGCCTGCTTGCGACGGGACATGATGCCTTTCTGCCTGGTATCACTTTGCGACTGAGCATGCGCTACATCAGTGCGTGTCCCATGATACCCCAGACCGAGGGGTGCGATTGTCACTCGTGCCTGAGCCTGCCAAAATGTTTGGGATGTCGCCAAGCAAGTCGTTGAAACAGCCAACAGGATCTTTGCTTCCTTTTCGATGCGAGATTTCGAGCAGATTGGCTTTGATGTTAACGCTATTGATTCGGGACCGGGCTTCTCGCCGAACGTAATAATATACCGACAGATATATCGGTAAATTGGATTATGTTAAATACGGCGTGACATGCGTTATCTTTACAAGAGGGAGGAACTTATTATTTTTTGTCTTCTTCCTTCACTGCATAGGATGTCCGCCCTGCCTGCATGAGGCGTGGTGGGTCGCACGATCGATCCCCCTCAATGGACTCGTTCTCTCCTCTCCCCCTCCACGACCCAACCCCCCAAAAATTTGTTTTGGTTTAACGACACCACTAGAGGATATTGATTTATTAAACATCGGCTATTGGGTGTCAAATATTTGGTAATTTTGACATTAGACTTAGAGCAAACTTACATTTTTTTTTTCATTAGCAGCAAGGGATCTTTCATATGCACCATCCCACAAACAGGATAGCACATACCACGGCATTTGATATACCAGTCGTGATGCACCGGCTGGAAGGAGAAATGGGCCCACCGACAGGGATCGATCCCACACCGACTGCGCATCACGCGAGCGCTTTACCACTGGGCTACGTCCCGCACCGCCACCCAATCAGTACCGCATGACTGGTCAGGCGCATATGCAGGAGGTTTTGGGTTTCCAGGTAGAATGTCTCAACCCCACCCATTAAACTTCGCTCTAAACCCCCTGTTAAAATTCCTGCACACGTGCCTGTTAGTATATGAAAGGATGTGGTATGTAATGCCCTGCCTATGGGAAAGTGCATATAAATGATCCCTGGGTAGGAAATAAAGACATAATTTATTTCACGACGCTCTCAACATATTTTATTATAGAGAAGAAACTCACTGCTGCAACTTCATGGGCTACTTTTTTTATTAGCAGCAATGCATCTTTTATACGCATCATCCCACAGACAGGATAATACGTACCACAGCCTTTGTTATACCAGTTGTGGGGCACTGTCTGGAACCACAAATGGCCCAGTGGACGCACCGACGGGATTTAGCTCGGTTGGTTGAGCATTCGCCTGATCAAACCACCTCGGTGGATCCATTCAACCGATTGGGTTTTTTTCTTGTTCTAGCCAGTGCACCACAACCGGTCAAAGGTCGTGGTATGTGCTTTCCTGTCTGTGCAAAAATGCATATATAAAAATCTCTTGCTGGTAATGGAAAAATGTAGTGGGTTTCCTCTGATGACTACGAGTCATAATTACCAAATGTTTGACATCTCATTAATAAATATACTCTAGTGGTGTCGTTAAACACCATCCGCGCCATCTCTGTAGGAGTAACCTATGTGACGGTCAGCGTGTTTTTTTCTCTTGCTGTCTCTCCACCAAGTGTCGAAATAACAATTAAATTACATACCAAATGACAGTGTTTTAAAATATGCTGAGGGGTGGGACGTAGCCCAGTAGTAAGGCACTCGCCTGATGTGCGGTCGGTCGGGAATCGATTCCCGTCAGTGGGCCCATTGGACTATTTCTCGTTCAATTCAGTGCACCACGACTAGTATATAAAAAAACCCTGTGGTATGTGCTATCCTGTCTGTGGAATGGTGCCTATAAAATCCCTTGCTACAAATGGAAAACTGTAGCGGGTTTCCTCTCTCTATTAAAAATCAAGTTGCTCTAGTGGTGTCGTTAACCAAATCAAACTTAACTTTTATCGTGAAACAAATATACTTCTCAACTTTTGCTAGTAATATTTTGAACAATTTATGTCAAGTAAAACAGATGCATTTATTGTATTTGATGGATAGCATACCCGACAGTAGGACTCGATCATTACTATGGTGATTACATGTTTCACAAATGTAAGATCTGCCCAAATTGTTTATCATGACATATATAATTGGCACATGTATATCCCTAGCGAATTTTAAGCAGTATTTATTTGATTCCTTCTTTTTACTGGGGTAGCATGTGTAGCATGTGTTCTAGTACTGGGTGTCTTATCTATCTCAGGATGCGTTCCAGCCAGTGCACGAGTTGTCTTTGCCAACAGACGTCATTTATACTAATACCGGCCTCGGTGGCGCAGTGGTGAAGCCATCGGACTACCGGCTGGTAGGTACTGGGTTCGGATCCCAGTCGAGGCATGGGATTTTTAATCCAGATACTGACTCCAAACCCTGAGTGAGTGCTCTGCAAGGCTCAATGGGTAGGTGTAAACCACTTGCACCGACCAGTGATCCATAACTGGTTCAACAAAGGCCATGGTTTGTGCTATCCTGCCTGTGGGAAGCGCAAATAAAAGATCCCTTGCTGCCTGTCGAAAAAAGAGTAGCTTATGTGGCGACAGCGGGTTTCCTCTTCAAAACAGTGTCAAAATGACCATATGTTTGACGTCCAATAGCCAATGATAAGATAAAAAATCAATGTGCTCTAGTGGCGTCGTTAAATAAAACAAACTTTACTTTTCATTTATACTAAATGTGATGCTTCATTGGTTCTGACCCTTGTATGTAAACAAACTGCGCTTTTAACCCATACAGTCAAAGTTAATTTAAATGAGCTTCAGGCCAGATGCTCCATTTATAAAAACAAAAGAGCATATGTTTACTATGATGTGAGCTACAAGAAATGCATACAAATCAGGGGCGTAGACTGGGGGGGGGAGTGTTGGGGGTTCGGACGACCCCCCCCCCCCCCCCCCCCCCCCCCTGAAGCAAATGGTCCGCTTTCAGAACTAAAACATACAGGTTTATACATATGGAATTTCTGGTGGTGCAAAAACAAAATAGAAAAGGTCCACTTGGTTCATATTCGAACCCCCCCCCCCCCCCCAGGTCCAGCTCACGCTACGCCCCTGCAAATTTTAATTTTACAACACCAAAAGGAATGCAGAATAAATGATTAATTACGATGTTCTTGAAATATGATGATGATACAAGATGTATTCAAAGTATTGCTAGACGAGCTTCGTGTTGATGGAATGTTCTGTTATGATATGAATTAAAATTCTGTCAGAATATGAAATCAGCAACTATAAGTTAAACAAATGATGACTGTAGCTAAGGTACAGAACCAAAGCACAGATGTTCTTCTCTATGAGTACTGAAAAACGTCAAATCATATCAAAAAATGTAATTCATTCATTCATTTATTCTGATTCATTTCGACTTATTTTCGTGCTTATATCCAATTAAGGTTCAAACACGCTGTCCTTGGCACACACCTCAGCTAGCTGGGCTGTCTGTCCAGAACAGTTGGTTAGTGAGAGACAAGAGAGTGTAGTGGCCTTACACCTACCCACTGAGCCCTTAAAAACTCGCTCTGGGTTGGAGCCGGTACCGAGCTGCGAACCCTGTACCTACCAGAAATATAGTCCGATGGATCAAGCACTGCGCCACCGAGGCCGGTGTAAAAATGCAATAATATCATGGGCGTCAATCCGGCTTTAAAAGTGGGGGGGGGGGGACGTGTTAGTGTTAGTGTGTGTGTGTGTGTGTGTGTGTGTGTGTGAGAGAGAGAGAGAGAGAGAGAGAGAGAGAGAGAGAGAGAGAGAGAGATAGAGAGAGAGAGAGAGAAGGCATGTCAATGAAAATCATAAAGCTACACTTTAGTGTTTAAACTTTTAAATTTAAAAAGAAAAATTGTTTGTTGTTGCTGTTGTTGTTTTTGTTGGTGGTGTTGTTACTTTTGCTAAACGAAAAAGTGTGTGTGTGTGTGGGGGGGGGGGGGGGACACTTATATAGATTGTCATCCAGCGTTGATAAGTGAGGGGGACGCGTCCCCCCTGTCCCCCACCGATCGACGCCCATGAATAATATAATGTACAATGATATATTGAAGACTATACTTTGGTTTGCATGGGACAGAAGGCGGCTCCAATGCATGTCGGCATCGTACAAACTATACCTGATGATGATGTATGTTGATCAAAACAGCAAATCCCAATACGGATGTATTTTAGAATAATATGTCAATATGTAGGAGTTACAGCGATATAAAGGATTGATCATGATACTGCAGTAACGCAGCACAGTACTGATGGCTAAAACATTCAACAGTTTAATTCCTGAAGGGAAAAAATAATCAGAATATAATTTTGTACACGAAAAGATTGGTTGCTATATGGAGTGTACCAATTTTTCCCCGGCACAGGCGTACGGACTCCCAGGTTTGCCAAAATTAAACGAAAATGCCCGAATCTGGATAACAACGTTTATTTATAAAATAAAAAACCCCCATTACTACCAAACAGCTATATAGGATTATAAACGAATAACTACGGATTTCCCCGTGGATTACAACTAATTTTACGGGTACAATGATGGAAATACATGATAAAAAAGGTCTCAGGGTTAACACATTTTGCCCGAATATTTCAACTGTTTTTGCACGAATTTGAGGATATGCTTCAGTAACAACGGGAGGGGGGGGGGGGGGGGGGGGGGGGGGGGGGGGGGGGGGGGGGGTTGCATATTCCCGGAAACACACCAGTTTGTTTTTTAGGCCTTAGCAGCAAAAGACCTTTGATATAATTGGTTGGCAAATCGTGACGCAACAAACGTACTTGTATCTTATTCATTTATAACTGATGTTATATCTATAAATGTATAAAGACAGTTTAGACGTCTACAGGTAAATGACCATACAATTATCCTCTTTTTTTTCTTCTTTAAATATATTACTATTAAAGTATTTGAACTGTAATTTCCTTGGTCTATCTGTCTGCCCGTCTATTTGCTTGTATCTCTAATGACGTCACACGCCATACAATTTGTATAACGTTGTCATGACATTACTGTTTCAGACTATTAGAATCTCGAGTCTAGACTCTAAAAGTTTTATAAGCACGGGTACTCGTTCCAGCCAGTACACCACGACTGGTATATCAAATGCCGTGGTATGTGCTAACCTGTCTGTGGGATGCTGCGTATAAAAGACCCCTTGCTACTAATGGAAAAATGTAGCGGGTTTCCTCTCTGAGACTATATGTCAAAATGAACAAATGTTTGACATCCAATAGACGATGCTTAATAAAGCAATGTGCTCTAGTGGTGTCTTTAAACAAAACAAAACCCCCACCAAACCCCCCCCCCCCCCCCAAAAAAAAAAAAAAAAAAAAAATTATAATCTCAAACTCAATAGAGTCTAGACTCGAGTTTGAGACTGGAGTCCAGTCTGTAATGTCTGAGATTCTAAAAGTTTTATAAGCACGGGGCCTTGTAAGACATCAGAAATAGTTTACCGACGATCTCGTTTTACATATTTGGTTAGAGTATATGCCATAGCAAAATAAAACAGATGCTGGGTTGTTCGCACAGAAATGTCATCTGTTATTAGCTGGGGCGGAACGTAGCTCAGTGGTAAAGCGCGCGCCTGATGCGCGGTCGGTCTGGGATCGATCCCTGTCGGTGTGCACATTTGGCTATTTCTCATTCTATCCAGTGCACCGCGACTGGTATATGAAAGGCCGTGGTATGTGTTATCCTGTCTGCGGGATGGTGCATATAAAAGATCCCGTGCTAACTAATTGAAAAATGTATTGGGTTTCCTCTCTAAGACATATGTCAAAATTACCAAATGTTTGACATCCAGTAGCCGATGATTATTAAATCAATATGCTCTAGTGGTGTCGTTAAACAAAACAAACACACAAACTGTTATTAGCTTGTACACCATGCATGTAGAAATTAGTTGTTGTTATCAGTGTATAAACTTGAGCGTTTTGTGTTTTAATATCTGGTAACTTCATATAATGACAAAGCATTTGTTTTAGGAAGTCTCCGGTGATGCTTGTAAATTAGGGTGGAAAAAAAAATCGCTCCTTTCATATATGATATCTAAATGTAAAACTGTGTGAAAAACATGGAATGATTCCACGCATGACGTACACAATAAATATAAATTGTGTTGCTAGAAATGACAAGAGTGTAACTTTTGTGTGACATTACAAGATAAATTGATACATTGAATTCGGAAGATCTAAAAACAGGCCCTGAGAAACCTCTCTACTTAGAATACAATACAACACAACACAACACAACACAACACAATACAATACAACACAATACAACACAATACAATACTTTATTACATTAAAAAGGAATTTCTTTTACATCGACAGTCCACTATCAGGTCAGGTCAGGTCAGAGTGTTTAACGTGCACATTCAGAGCAAGCTGTTGTAGCGCACGCCTGTCCTGGGCACAAGTGCCGGTCTTGGCCGGCTCCACAGGCCAGGACAGGGAAGGGGTGGGGTGGGGTGGAGGGGGGGGGGACCACCTGCACTGGCAGGTGCAAGGGAGCACCAACAGTCCGACCGGGGCTGGTAACAGGCGGAGGGTGGTATGGTGTATGTATGTAATTTGGAACGTCCCGTAGGATTAAGCCAAAGAGAAAAGGTGCGCAGTTTTTGTGAGGGAAATTAGGCGCAATTTTGAACGGTCAGCCAAAAGGAAAAGTAGGGAGTTAGTATAGTTTTGGAAGATTAGTGCGCCGAGTGTAGTTCGTTAAGTGGACCTAGTTGGTGTTAACATGTCTCCCTAGGTTGCCCATAGGGGCCCTTAAAAGGGCCTGGTCTGTTCAGATTGTGGCATGACAACCCAGGGGAGATTCGTAACAATTGTAAGTCCACAATACACTCTCGAGAATTATATAAAACATACAATACACCCACAACATACATACACAATAGGTGAAAATAACTATGAAAACCTATAACACTATAAGGAAACTGATTGTTTTAAAACTACTTTTATCTCTCCTGCAATTGTGTTGTCTGATCTTTTATGTTTCGTTTTACTTCATTGGAGTATGGAAAGGTGAGGACAGGTGGAGGGTCAACATAAAAAAACAAAAACATCTTTCTGCTTCATGATTTCACTGATCCCATATATTGTTATGTCACGTATGTAACATATTCAGCATAGTCCACACTTAGAAAAGTATTAGCCAAGTTTTAAAAACCGCTTTCTAATTATATCCATCAGGGGTCACATTAAGATGCGTCCATGCGTCCATATTGACTCCTGGGGGGGTAAACTCTTTAATGCTACCCCTGTCCATACTGCATTTTCATGAAAATAATACAATACTTTAAATAGTACAAAGTCCTAAAATTATATCTGGAACTGAAGGTTACAATCCTGACAGGAACTATTCATACCTACCGGTTCTTGTATATTTTCAGCTTACTCATATAGTGCATTTTGTTAACAATGGCAATTTTGACATGGTATAAATAATTTTCATTGTTTATCTGTATGTTGTCTTACTTGATTATATTGGCTTTAACAGCATAAACATAGCTTCTGTTGTGAAATAAAATGTTAAAATATTGGAGTTCTTTCAGGGTTAAATTATAGTTGTGTTTTCTTGTATTCGTATATCTCTATAATTGCTGCGGTTTGTCATTATATGTGGTGTTAATTATGCCTAGTGTTCTCTTGTATTCGTATATGTCTATAATTGCTGCGGTTTGTCATTATATGTGGTGTTAATTATGCCTAGTGTTTTCTTGTATTCGTATATGTCTATAATTGCTGCGGTTTGTCATTATATGTGGTGTTAATTATGCCTAGTGTTCTCTTGTATTCGTATATGTCTATAATTGCTGCGGTTTGTCATTATATGTGGTGTTAATTATGCCTAGTGTTCTCTTTAAGCCGTTTTGAATATTCAAACGTTAGTTTTTTCGACTGTTGCCTTCTTTTAGTAAATATTATACTCTGATATTTGATTAATTTAAAATCGACCTAACAACCCCCCCCCCACAGACACACACACACACACACACACACACACACACACACACACACACACACACACACATATATATATATATATATATATATATATATATATATATATATAAATACAATTTATATTCCTAATATATGACACTGATACCCTGGCAATACCTCTCTGTCAGTCTGTCCGTGTCCGTCTCTCTCTCTCTCTCTCTCTCTCTCTCTCTCTCTCTCTCTCTCTCTCTCTCTCTCTCTCTCTCTCTGTGTGTGTTTTTAAATCTTATTTTATTCCCCCCCCCCCCATTGTTTTCGTAAAACGTTTAACAAGTTTATACCAGAGATTTAGAAAGAAAAAAAAGAAGTAATAGTTTGTAAATTGAATAGAAATCCCGTTAAGCCTACGGCATGATTTGAATTATTCAGAATATTGAAAAACCTTCACAATGTGATGTATTTTCACACGAGTTCGTGTGAGGAAATTCCATGCAGCCACCGATCTTTCAAGCCCTGATGAAAGCCGTTTTCCTCCTGCACCAGGAAGTGCTCCGCATACTCCTACTCACTCTGTTACAAAAGAATAAATAAATCTACAGTGAATCCGGTCTGTTGAAGACTTATTTTTCAACATTTTAGGAATGTCTTTATCGAAAATGGAAGTTTAAAGATAACACGTGCTAATCGAGTTCCCCATTTTTCCTCTGCCGAAAAAGGAAAGGAAAAGGATATTTGTATGAATAACTAAAAATAGCATATTACAAAATAAAGTTATCATTGGAGTCAGTTACATGGAATGTTTTCTCCCCAAACCCCCGTTAACTAAAAATAGCATATTTCAAAATAAAGTTATCATTGGAGTCAGTTACATGGAATGTTTTCTCCCCACACACCCATTAATGAGAACATTGTTCGTTATTTTTGATAAACAGACTAATAATTTTTTATTATTATTTAACAACGCACTCAACACATTTTATTGATGGTTATATGGCGTCAGACATATGGTTAAGGACCACACTGATATTGAGAGAGGAAACCCGCTGTCGCCACGTCATGGGCTACTCTTTTCGATTAGCAGCATGGGATCTTTTATATGCACCATCCCACAGACAGGGTAGTACATACCACGACCTTTGATATACATGTACCAGTCGTGGTGCACTGGCTGGAATGAGAAATAGCCCAATGGGTCCACCGGCTGGGATCGATCCTAGACCGACCGCGCATCGAGCGAGCGCTTTACCATTACCGCCCCAACATACTAATAAGACACATACATGTGATAACAATTTAAAGACATTCGATTGGCTGCACCTAGGTGATGACCAGCCCCAGTTCCACGAAGCGATCTTAGCTCTAAGAACACCTTATGTGCATTAGATAGTTATGCAAAAAGAAGTTTGTTTTGTTTAACGACACGACTAGAGCACATTGATTTATTAATCATCAAACATTTTGTAATTTCGACATATAGTTTTAGAGTGGAAACCTGCTACATTTTTTTCCATTAGTAGCATGGGATCTTTTATATGCAACCATCTCACAGACAGGATAGCACATACTACGGTCTTTGATATACCAGTCGTGGAGCATTGGATGGAGCGAGAAATAACCCAATGGGCCCACCGACAGGGATCGATCCAAGACCAACCGCACATCAAGCGAGCTCTTTACCACTGGGCTACGTCCCGCCAACGATAGTTATGTACTTATTAAGGTGATCTTAGCGCTATCCCATACAATGGAAAAGAAAAAACAAAATGAAAATTGATAGCTCTGTGACATAAAAGTTAACCTGAAGCTAATTTCTCAGTGACGCATAAGGTAGCTACCAGCACCATGGTAGTAAATAGGTTTTAGTTGGAAAATATGTTTTAAATTTATTTTAATTTGTTAATTTTATTTTTTAATTTTTTTTATGATGTTTTTTTTTTAGTAAGAAATAGAATACTACATTCGTGTCCGTTGTTTGGAAACGACTCGTTGAAAGATAACGGCCATTCATGTAGTATTCTCTATTTATTTCGTAAGTGTTTGTATGTGTGTTGGTGTGCGTGCGTACGTGTGTGTACATATATCTGTTTGTACATATTCTATTTATATTAACTTTAATGAAAACACGGGTCGTAGGATCGAACCCCCTCAGTGGACCCATTCTCTGACTGGGTTTTCCGCCCATCCCAACTAGTGCCACGTGACTTGTATATTAAAGGTCGTGGCATGTACTGTCCTGTCTGTGGGAAAGTGCACATACAAGATTTCTTTCTACTAATGGAAAAAATGTATAGCGGAATTCATCAGACGGTTACACGTCAGATGTACCAAATATTTAACATCGAGCAGTCGGCGATTAATTTGTTTGTTTTGTTTAACGACACTACAAGATCACAGGGCCCGAAAATCTCTTGCTTCTAAATGGAAAAAATGTTGCGGAATTTTTTTATAAGACTATATGTCAGAAATGTTTGACATCCAACAATCGGTGATTAATAAATCAATGTACTCTAGTGGTGTCGTTAATCAAAACAAACTTCAACTTAACTTTAACAAAACGTCTGACATCCAGTGATCGATGTTGTCTAGTGGTATTGTTAAACAAAACGGTCCAATACTGACTGTAACAAAGGCCGCGGTGGGATGGTGCATATAAAAAGATCCCTTGCTGCTAATCGAAAAGAGCAGTCCATGAAGTGGCGACAGCGGGTTTCATCTCTCAATATGTGTGGTCCTTAACCATATGTCCGACGCCATATAACCGTAAATAAAATGTGTTAAGTGCGTCGTTAAATAAAACATTTCTTTCTTATGCCTGTTATGTCTAAGAAGTTAATTTAACTGTGGTGTACTGCATCATTCAGTGGCCTGAAAATGTATCCCAAGTATGATTTACTCATGCTAATTTTCTCAGTCACATCAGACATGGGATGCTGGCAAAATATCCTGGATAAGAAATGCACTGTATTGACAACATCATTGAGAAACCGTGGGGATTCCCCAATTTAGAATGACGTTAAAGGTACATAACTACCTTATTACATGTAGTTATTAGATGTCATAGTTATGTCCCTTTGCATTTCTGTAACTATTCGCAAAAAAAATAAAATCCCTCATAGGGGCATGTTAAAAAGTACTCTCTCTCTCTCTCTCTCTCTCTCTCTCTCTCTCTCTCTCTCTCTCTCTCTCTCTCTCTCTCTCTCTCTCTCTCTCTCTCTCTCTCTCTCTCTCGTGAAACAAAAAGTTGAAACTTAGGGGAACGTATTATTTCAAAATAACAAATAAACATGATAAAAGAAAAACACATCGATTAAACACAACTTTAGTGTAGAAATACTACATAACAGACATTTAGACATGGACAGTTATATAATATCCTCTCTCCACTTTCGCTGTCTTTCTTTGACATAAATAACTTGTCAATAAGAACATCTCAGTTGCTGTTAGTAAATAGGAATCGATACACAAACAAAGGTCACAGTTAAAAATCGACAAATAACTACAGTACTCTGGTAGCGGTATACAGTTAGCTCCCTTGTGTATCCCGGCGCGCAAATGGTTCGCTTCTTGGTTTTGCACAGATCCATGAATGAAGGCTAATTATTTGAAATTAAAAGTAAAGTCTTAAGATTAGTGATAACCAAGGAGTTATTTATTTTTAAAAATGACAATTGGTTTGTCACCAGCAGTGCAAATGCTTTAGCTGTAATGAGGCTTGGTATTCATACATGTATACCGCGTTTTCCTTGTGACAAAAGTGGGGCGCGATCATTTTGGGTAATTTTCAAACAAGCTGATTTTGTGAAAAATTTAATAGCTAGACCTTGATTCAAACGAGGGTTTTTGTAAAGTTTGATAAGCAAAGTTTCCATAAATATATGTGTGATATCCACCAACTCCCTCATGGGTGTGGTTTGTATGGGTGTGAACATTGTCAAAACTGCACCCAAACCCATGCAGTTTGGACACATTATGATGAAAGTAACAGTAACACAAATATTTAAAATATGTCCTCTTTATAATTATGACCCTTTTTGTAATTTCCTTGAGGCCAAAAATACCTGTATCTTTCTTTATTTTTAAACCATAGGTGGTCATTTAGGATGCCATGGGCTGGTATGCATAAATCTCAGCTGAAGATTCACAAATAACTATGGTCTGCTACCTATACCAATATCCTAGTATTCCTGCTAGGGGATCCGATTTAAGACGACGTCATAGTCATATGACGTAATGAAAATTCCGGAGGTGTAGAATTAACATAATATGTATATAATTCACGTGGTACCTCATCGCTGTATATTCTCAGTAAGTATGATTAGAAAATAATAATCATAAAAATTAAATATTAAATTTTATGTTATAATAAACGTAATAATAATGAAATAATTATAACAAAAATCCCTAACCACGTTTTCTCTTAATTTGTCATCTTGAACAGAACAGCAATTCTCATTCAACCTGTGTTTGTGCACTATCATTGTATTTAGAGGGACATTCCTGAGTTTGATGCATTGTAAGATATTTCCGACTAATACAATATTTCTACGATTAAACTTACACATTAAATATAGTTTCTTGTTTAGAATATCAGTGACCGGAGTGAATCGGTTAATGAATTATCTGTTCGGACCGGTACTGCAGCCAGATGCGGTGCTATATCAAAAACTGAGACGGAAATGTTCTCAATTTTGGAGTAAAAATAAATGCTTATATAATGTATGTTCGCAATGGTGTATGTTGTTAGTGCCAACGAGAACCCGTTCTATTGGCAACCTTCGTTTGAAGTTGGGCAATTTAACATGGGTTTCAATGGCAGATGACATCTGTGTTATGACACCTTAACCTGGTACAAATATTAGAACTACAAGAAACACGCTTAATATAGAGCCACTAATATTTTATGCAGAAAAATATATTTAATATGCAACTACAATCGTTAGAAAGTCTCTGTTAGTCGATAACATCTTAAACATTACAGCAAACTCAGGAATGTCCCTTTAAGACGATCAGCTGTTCAACGAAACTGATCAAACACGAGTCTATATTACTCTCTAAGGGTCGGTCCAGTAATAACCATACTGATGGTGGGTGTTAGGACTCAATTCAGTTTGTTATGTCTGACGAGTCTACTTATTTATTTATTTATTTATTATTTATTCATGTCATATCATTTCAACTTATTTTCCAGCTCATATCCAATTACGTTTCAAACACGCTATTTTGGGCACACACTTCAGCGATCTGGGCTGTATGTTCAGGGCAATGAGTTAGTTGTTAGTGGTCAGATATAGAGAAGTCGACGTAGTAGTCTTACAACTACCCATTGAGTCGTTAAAACTCGCTCTGGGTGGGAGCCGGTACCGAGCTGCGAAATCAGTACCTACCAGCTTTACGTCTGATGGTGGGGCGGGATTCAGCTCATTCGGTTGAGTACTCGCCTAAGGATCCATTCATCTGATTTAAAAAAAATTTTTTACACTCGTTCTCACTAGTGCACCACAACTGGTCAAAGGCCGTGGTATGTGCTTTCCTGTCTGCGAGAAAGTTTTGGTAAAAGTATAGTTTTCATTACGAATTTACTGATAAGACTTTCTCTTGAGAGAGGTTGCAGCGTCAAACGTACTCTGCAGTGTATACTGTAATGAAGGAAGAAAATAGTTTATTTAACGATGCACTCAACACATTTTATTTACGGTTATATGGCGTCAGACATATGGTTAAGGACCACACAGATATTGACCGAGGAAACCCGCTGTAGCAACTTCATGGGCTACTCCTTTAGATTAGCAGCAAGGGATCTTTTATATGCACACCATCCCACAAACAGGATGGTACATACCACGGCCTTTGTTACACCAGTTGTGGAGCACTCACTGTAATATGCATAACAACACAGCATTTTCGGAGTATCTTGAATTTGGGGAATAAAGGTTAACGGAGTATGTTAGTTGTTTAATCATTGATTATCGGATGTTAAACATTAGGTAAATGCTCACACCTTTCCATTAGTAGCAAGGGATCTTTTTAATGCACCATCCCAAAGACATGGTAGCACTTACTACGGCCTTTGATATACCGGTCATGATGCAATGATTGGAACGAAAATAGTCCAGTGGACCCCCTGACGGGCATCGTTCCTAGACCGACCGCGCACCAGACGAGCGCTTTCACCACATGGTTAACTTACGACCCCCCCCCCCCCCCCCCCCCGAATTCGGGTAAACTAAATTTGAAGAAAGATTTAACTTTGGGGCTAATAGTGGTCGTTTACGGATTTGCTACAAAATGATCCCTTTTTCAAACTGGGCCGATTTCATATGTTTTGGATATCGGTGGGTTTTGGAAAAATATGGGTTAAACCTAGGTTAAAGCCTGGGTCATGTTTACTTTGCATTTCACATGTCTGGTTTTCAATAACCCTATATTTTAACACTGAGTTACAATACCTGCCATTGAGGTGGAATTTTTCGCTGGATTTGCTAAGAGTAACTTTTCAGCATGGATAATTTCAGAAGCAAAATTGTGTTTTACGTTAGTATAGCAGAGCAATGAATTGTGAACGTATTTTTAAAGACCATTTTAACTCACTACAGTAGCGGATAAAGGGTGTGTGTGTGTGTTCGACCCCCCCCCCCCCCCCCACACACACACCCGTTTAGTCAAGATGCCCGTTTGCCTTTTTTTTGTTAGCACGACTGTATAATTAGATCCACCTCACACAACACTTATTCACAATGTTCATGGGGAACAAACAACAAAGCGCCTGGGATATATAGATGATAATAAACAAGATACCAGTTATTATAAAGTTTGTCCTGAGTGAAATAAGTTTTAGTTGTCACGAGATTTAGCCAGGCCAGCTAATTTTGCCCAAACATCTCCATCATTTTTGTCCTAATACGAAGGTTTGCCCCAGATTGGGGGGATGGGGGTGGGGGTGGGGGGTGGGGGGTGGGGGGGGGGGGGGGGGGGGGGGGTGGGGGAGAGGAGATAGCTGATCCCCTATCTCGTACGCGAATGCTAATAATATACCGGTAACGAGTTTTACCCAAAAAGTGATGAAGTGTAAGCTATTCCTCGCTTACAAGTACGTCCCTTTTCAGATCTGCGAATAACCCATGTTAAAAGCGTGGTTTTTAAATGTGAAATGCACCACGGGTGTAGGTCTTAGTCTTGGTCAAGTTGTTTGGTGTTTTACGTAAACCAGTGTTAAACCTAGGTTTTCATATAACCCGGTGTTACGAAACCCAGACATATGAAATCGGCGAGTTTGACAGAATTATATATATATATATATATATTTTTTTTTTGGTACTATGGCAGGGAGCGATAGGGCAATAACGATTGATATTTGTTTTTGGCGGGCAGAAGTATGAAATGCTACAAATAGATCTAACGATGCTACATATTCACATATAATTATATTGTAAGTGAAACTATTTACTTTTATTTCATATATAAATTGCTGCGTATTAAAAGCAACTTGCTTTCCAACCACCCCGCGCGATAAGGTTTGGAACCGCCTTAATTATTTAGTTCTATCCGTGTTATCTGTTTAGTAAACATCAAAGTACGCAAATAGCTTACGAATACTCGATTAACACTACGTACATGCATGTTAAGCACTTGGTAGGTAAGCTACTGTTATATTCTATTTATTATTTTTCATTTATTTTAATGGTCATATTCGGGCTTGTACAGAGCGTGGGTGTTGGAGGTCGAGACCCCTCCCTGCTCAAGCAAAGTGTCTGTTAAGTACTTGGTAGGTAAGCTACTGTTATATTCTATTTATTATTTTTCACTGGTAGGACTTTCCTTTGACACTGTCACGTATAAAGAACATTATAAATACTTATTATACATAGTTAGGGTTAGCGACAGTACCAAAGGAAAGTCCTTCCTTTTCATATATTTTAATCGTCATACAGGGACGTGTACAGGGGGTGGGTTTTGGAGATCGAGACCCCTCCCTGCTCAAGCGTCTTATTTTCAATACGTTTTCCTGGGAAGCATGTCTCAACCACCCTTTAAAATTCGCTCGTCATAGTCTAGACCCCATCCTACTAAAATTCCTGAACACGCCCCTGAAACCGTTATAATTCACCCAGAGTGTCTTGGGCACACACCTTAACTACATGGGTTGTTAGACATATGTCGCACTACACAGTTCACTTCCTGATGAGAGTTCATTCATCACTATAGTTCCCATAGGTAGTACGGGCTCCCATTTTTGTAGGGGGTGGGGTGGGGGAGACAGGTTGGGTTTTGCTCGAATTAAACAAAAATACCCGAATCTGGATAGCATTATTTTTACTTATTATCATTACTATTACATGGGACTGCAAACACTACACATTTTTACATGGACTACAATAAGAATTAAAGATATTTGCAGTTTTTAATGGTAAACTCTCTGGTTGGATTTTGCCCATGTTATTTTATAATCCTGGTATTGCGCGTTTACATTTTGGGATATGGGTGTACAGCAGAACAGATGGGCATGGCCGTGTAAAAACGGTAGCCTCGCTACCTGTATGGACAGATAGGCCAGATGGGTCCATATAGTAAAAAGAAACGCAACATGGAGAAAAAATAAATGCAGATATAATATATCAATAGTATATGACATTAGTGTCAACGAGAACCTGTTCTATTAGCAGTCTTCATTTGAAGCTGAACATTTTAATATAGATTTCAATGCTAGTGACCGGTCTCGGTGGCGTCGTGGTTAGGCCATCGGTCTACAGGCTGGTAGGTACTGGGTTCGGATCCCAGTCGATACCGACTCCAAACCCTGAGTGAGTGCTCCGCAAGGCTCAATGGGTAGGTGTAAACCACTTGCACCGACCAGTGATCCATAACTGGTTCAACAAAGGCCATGGTTTGTGCTATCCTGCCTGTGGGAAGCGCAAATAAAAGATCCCTTGCTGCTAATCGGAAAGAGTAGCCCACGAAGTGGCGACAGCGGGTTTTCTCTCAAAATCTGTGTGGTCCTTAACCATATGTCTGACGCCATATAACCGTAAATAAAATGTGTTGAGTGCGTCGTTAAATAAAGCATTTCTTTCTTTCAATGCTAGTGGTTATAGTGACATACATTATGTTGAAAGAAAGACATCAAATATAATAGGCCTACTGCCTTTACTAGTCTATTTTGTTGTTTTTAAAATTTTTACTTCATTATTATTATTATTTAAAAAAAAAATCAAGCCATTGCATTTTAACAAAAAGTGGAATTCGTCTTCTATACTGTTTTACAGAATATCCATCGATTATGGCGTCATCAGGTATAATACTACATTTACTCGTGATTACCATGGCAACGCAAGTAGCGTCCGCTTTCAAATACAGCGACGGCTGCATCGTCTCGGTCCTGTCTGTCAACAACAACAACATCATAGCGATGTACTCCCGCGACTTCCAGGCGAGCTCGGAACCAGTGCAAGGAGTGCACCTGTCTCTGGACGGGAACAACCAGGCAATGCGAGTGACCTGGTTTAACCCACATCCATTCCACAGCGGCCCGTTCCATCCCCAGTGCATGTTCGGGCCCAGCCAGCATGTCCTGAAGCACACGAGCACGGGGACAGCCTACACTTACAGAGGCGGGAACTTCAACCAGACCTTGAACTCCGCATTGCTGGATCTGACCCAGGTCGGTGGTGGTGGTGTGGTCTCTAACACGACTGTTTTCTACAAGTGCGGAGATCAGAACTATGGCTGGAGCGATGTCAAACAGTTCACGCTGCTGGGGAGGAATGCCAAAAAGAAGGAAGTGGCAGACGACACTGATACATTCTGCAAGCCCAGTCTGACCGGTTTCTTCAAGGACGAGACTCCAACTGTTGCTGCTGTCGCCGATCTCAGCATCGATCACGGCAAGCACACAATAGCAGCGCTCTCCAATCTCGCGCAGGCCGGAAAAATCCAGTTGCTGATACACGCGGGAGACATCACTTACGCCGACCGCTACGGCGGCGATTCGCACAACAACAGCTACGTCTGGGTGGACTACATGAACAGAATGGAGCCAGTCGTAAGTCGCGTGCCTTATATGACGGCGCCGGGAAACCACGAATCAGAGTTCCACTTCGCCGCCTACGCCAACTGGTTAAACATGCCTTCTACCGAAAGCTATTCCAATTCCACGTTTTGGTTTTCCTTCGATTACATGGGCGTCCATTTCGTGTCGTTTTCCACGGAGCACGAGTTCATGCAGAATTCTACGCAATTTCATTGGATGGAGTCTGATTTGAAAGCAGCCAATCGGAACAGACGTGCTGTTCCTTGGGTGTTTGTTTTTGGTCACCGCCCGCTGTACTGCACGAGTGTGATTTGCAGAGAGCGGTGCAAGGTTGAGGCACCAGTGTTCAGGTCGTATCTGGAAGACCTGCTGTATGAACAAAAGGTCGACGTGTACATGTCGGGTCACAACCACCAGTACGAGAGGTCACTTCCGGTGTACAGACAGAGAGCAGTGCAGGAGGATTACAAGAACCCGAAAGCACCGGTTTACATAGTCAATGGCGGCGCAGGTAGAGTCACATGTTTTTGTCCGTTTACATTATATTACAAGCAGCATATCTTTTTAACTGGGGTGGGGGGTGGGGGGTGTGGGGGGGGGGTGGTGGTTAGCCCATGGTAAAGCACTCGCCTGATGCTCAGTCGGTCTAGGATCGGTCCTCATCGGTGGGCCCATTTGGCTATTTCTCATTTCAGCCAGTGCACCACAAGTGGTATATCAAAGGCCGTGGTATGTGCTATCCTGTATGTGGGATGGTGCATATAAAATATCTCTTGCAACTAATTGAAAAATATAGTCTGTTTTCTCTCTAAGAGTACATATACATTGTATATATGTCCAAATTACCAAATAGTTTCCTCTCTCAATGTCTGTGTGGTCCTTAACCATATGTCTGACGCCATATAGCCGTAAATAAAATGTGTTGAGCGCATCGTTAAATAAAACATTTCCTTCCTTAAATATTTGACATCCAATAACCGATGATTAATAAATAAACGTGCTCTAGTGGTGTCGTTAAACAAAACAAACTTTAATATTTTGAACCACAGTAATGAACAAACACGATGTGACGATAGCAACAAAAATAACTTGGATCGTAGAATACATAACAACTAACTACTAATAACAATTATCCTAAACTCGAGAACCCAAACAGCTGAAATATGTACCAAACACAGCGTTCTTAAACCTTATTAGTGTAACAGAAAAATCAACTTCCACTGAGGGGATGCGAAACACGGACACTCGGATGAAAGTCCGACTTTCTACCAACTGAGCCATTGGGGAAATTCCCATTAGCTACTGCCAGTAGGAGCCCGATATACCAAAACTTCTACGAATATATAATGAAAAAAAAGTTAAAAGTTAAAAAAAAGAAGAAAAAAACAACCCACTAGAGCACATGAATTTATTGATCATCGACTACTGGATTTCAAACATTTGGAAACTCTGACATAGTCTTACAGAGGAAACCCGCAACACTTCTCCATTAATAGCAAGGAATCTGTTATATGCGCCATCCTACAGAAAGGATAAAACATAACACGGGCTTTGATAGACCAATCGTAGTGAAAATAAAACTAATGAATCATGTAATGTGTTTCAACTTTCTATAAAACGTTTATCGATCGTCGATATTTCATGATCATGGAATTAGAGCCTCAGATCCGTACGAAGCAACAGTGAGAAAATATTTTATCTATTTTAAAGGGACAGACCCTAGTTTCAACCCGTGAAAATTAACACTAAGTTTAGTTAATGTACAAACCTGTAACCCATTTGGATAAAGTTACAATTGAGTGAAACATGAGTCTGTGACTTTGAAATGGTGAAATACCCTCTAAAATAGACTAAAACTCGACTCCATGACTGTTACAGTCTCTCAGACGCACGTGCGTTTTTAAAAATATGAGAAATGCATTTTGTGATATTAAAAACACAAGGATGACCAAAAACACTTACAATGTACGGAAATGGATAATCTAAACAATAAAATTTAAGTAAAGTATGATTTCAGTTATCAAAAATGTCTCTAATAGTAAACAATATGCCGTAGTGTTTAAAAACTAGGGTATATCCCTTTAATAATACAAATAACCGAAGAACAAAACTGAAATCGAAACTATTCCATGAACGTTGTTCGAGCAAAGTTTTCTTTATTATGAATTCTTTCAGTGTTTTGTTATTATTATTTTTTTAAATTATTAATTTATTGATTTTCGAATTATAGGTAATCCAGATTTCAACGACCCCACTTTCGAACCCAGAATCCCATGGCGTGGGTCCGATGAGCCGACCTTTGACACGGGCTACTTACTCTTTCAACCAACCAGCACCCAGCTTCGGTTCCAGTACATGGCCAGCAGGTCCAATGAAGTACTCGATAGATTCACGATCACAAAGTCACCATGAATAAATTATATGCCGGTTCTGTGGTATCTTGAACATAACTGCACTACCGTCATCAGTAGTAAATAATCATAAAGTGAAAAAAAAAAAAAAAAAAAAAAAAAAAAAAAATGTTTCTTTAACACGAAATTAGGATCATTCCTAACCTAACTAACCAGAAATCAGTACAAATGAAAGTTTGTTTTGTTTAACGAAACCACTAGAACACATTAATTCAATAATAATCGAATAGTAATAATCAACACGTAGTCTTCAGAGAAAAACCCACTACATTAGCAGAAAGGGATCTTTTATATGCATTTTCCCACAGACAGGATAACACATACCACGGCCTTTGGTATTCCAGTCGTGAGGCACTGGATGGTATGGGGAAAAAAATCAAATGGAGAATGGATCCACCGAGGGGGTTGGATCCTACAACCTCGCACACCAGGCGAGCGCTCTACCGACTAAGCTAGATCGTGAACCAAAAGGGCGCAGTCAAACTAAAAGGGGAACCTTTTCAAATTGTTTTCCCCGGAGGGTAGGTCTACAGAATCTGCTCCATTCTCCATCCTAGAATATATGTTTGTTACTGAAATCTCAAACACCGAGCGATTTAAAAGAACTATAGCATGGTTTCAAGTGGTAACTAAATATATGAATCTGTATATGGATAAATTTCCCTAAAATGAAAACCAATTGTTATAATTACTTAAATCCAAATTATATAATTCGAAATATGCATACATCCATTTTCTTTCAAATAATATACATGTTCATGTAGTTGGAACTGTTCTAAATACACCAAAATCATTGGCTTTTGTGATTATCATCACCCATCTTCTGCCATGAAGTTATATTCTGCGTTTTATGGAGTAAAATTAATTTTATTGGTGACTTAAAACCTTATAAAGCGTATTCACAGCAAAGCGTTTGGAATTAAAATAGTTATATCTGTGATGTCTAAGAGTTGTATATGGATGTTAATAACTATTGTTTTTGTCACAAAAACATAGTGATACTTGCCAAATTGTAGGTTTTCGATTGACATGAATGGGTATAATAATACATATATTATGTGTACTAGTATATGCAGTTTTATACAGCTGAAAAAACAACACAACCAAGAAGTGTTAAATTAGCAGCTATAAATATCCAGATCATAATCTAATGAAGGAAGAAAGGAAGGAAGGAAGGAAGGAAGGAAGGAAATGTTTTATTTAACGACGCACTCAACACATTTTATTTACGGTAATATGGCGTCAGACCACACAGATACTGAGAGAGGAAAACCGCTGTCGCCACTTCATGGGCTACTCTTTTTGATTAGCAGAAAGGGATCTTTTAAATGCACTGTCCCACAGACAGGATAGTAATATACCACGGCCTTTGTTACACCAGTTGTGGAGCACTGGCTGGAACGAGAAATAGCACAAATGGGTTCACCGACGGGGATCGATCCTAGACCGACCGCGCATCAAGCGAACGCTTTACCACTGATGACAACACCGAAATTGTGGCAGTACAAATAGTACACTGAAGGTTTCACCAAACCAACTTGATGAAACGAATAGCAAACCAACCCATAGGCGTACAGGCTCCCCTTTCCGTAGGGGCCAGGCTTGTTTTTGCCCGAATGGAGCAAAATGCCCAAACCTGGATAACAACATTTATTTATACCTGTATTAGCATTACTATCAAACAGTTATATAGGGTTGCAAACGAATCACTACGCATTTTATTTTACATGGATTACAGCTAATTTTAAGGGTAGAATGATGGAAATACATGGTAAAAAGGTCTCAGGTTAGCACATTTTGGTCCGAATTTGAGGTTTTGCTCCAGAACTAGGGGGACACTTGTTCCGCCCCCGCCCCCTGCCCCCTGTTCCGTATGTTTATGAACCGACCTCCGTAATTTGTTAGTCCTGGAATAACATAAATATCAGCAGAGATACGATTTTTAGTTACAGTAAGTCAGTTTATTTATCAGGGGCGTAGCGTGATCTGGACCTGGGGTGTGTGTGTGTGTGTGTGTGTGTGTGTGCGTGTGTGTGGTGTGTGTGTGTGTGTGTGTGTGTGTGTGTGTTCGAATATGAACCAAGTGGACCTTTTTCTATTTTGTTTTTGCACCACCAGAAACTCCATATGTATAAACCTGTATGTTTTAGTTCTGAAAGCGGACCATTTGCTTTAGGGGGGGCTTTCGTCCGAACCCCCCGAACCCCCCTAGCCTACGCCCCTGTTTATTATACAACTAGCTAGGTAAACAGGATCCGATTCATCTGCTACAGGTCTACATGGAATACACGTATACACGCAGCTGTCAACTCCAAATGCTAGTAGTAGGGCGAGACGTAACCCAGTGGTAAAGCGTCCGTTTGATGTGCGGTCGGTCTGGGATCGATTCCCGTCGGTGGGACCATTGGACTATTTCTCGCTCCAGCCAGTGCACCACGACTGGTATATCAAAGGCCGTGGTATGTGTTATCCTGTCTGTGGGATGGTGCATATAAAAGATCCCTTGCTGCTAATCGAAAAGGAAAAACATTGTATATACAAACACTGACATTTTAAACAAGAACGTGTGTTGCAATGTAATTATAGTTGTTAAAAATGTACCTGAGAACATTGGTTGAGATCGTTAGCGATACCATCAGTACTTTGATACACATTTACAAGCATAGGGAGAATTAAGTCCTATATATCGATATGGTATGCAAGTATCACACGTTTTTATAACGTACATGATTATACATAACGTAAAGTTCAGCAAATTTTCCAGAGTGGTAGACCCATGCAACCCGATACGATCCTAATTTGATGTTTGGTCTTTTTTTTTTTATGAATATTGTATATAACTTCAGGCCCGTAGCCAGCATGATTAGCGGGGGGTGGGGTGGGGTGAATTGAAATTTCATGTAAACGGAACTCATCAAACGCGGAGCCGTAGACGGGAGGGAGGGGAGGGGAGGGGGTTATACACACACACACACACACACACACACACACACACACACACACACACACACACACACACACATACATACATACATACATACATACATACATATATATATATATATATATATATATATATATATATATATATATATATATACATATATATATATATACATGCGTGTCGGAGAAGTAGCGGTTCTTGATTACAGTTTTGGTCTATTTTAAAGGATATTTCCCTGTTTTAACGTCACTGACTCTTCTTTCACTTGGGTACATTTGGGTATATTTCCTATAGACCATGTGTGGCAAAACTATATTTGAGACATACCAACTGCTGAATAAACAATTTGCTGGGGTGTCGTTAAACATTCCTTTCCAGGTAACGTATTGAGACTCTTAGAAAATGGTAAAAAAAAGTTCTTGAAAATTAAACCTTTTGAAGTGTATGAACCCTGATTTTTGTGAAGGGATCTAACTCTATGCAACAACTTTGGAGTGCAAGCTTTACGCTAAATGTATGGGCCATCTATGACCTATATCTAGAAAGGTCATCTTTTTTTATATTACAGGATGTTACGGGATCTATTAATTAATTGAACAGCAATCACAACATTTTATCTATAATTTAATTTTATATCATACATATGTCCTTTTATTTCTTTGGATACATTTTTATAGATTGAAGAAAATGATACTCTGTACAAAAGACGGATCCTGTCAAAAAAACTGAGAGAACGGTTTGGAGAGGATACAATTAAAGAATACTATGTGTATGTTTCTCTTCCAGAAGAAACTGATCATAGTGGCCATTTGATAGGAGAGGTAATATCGGAATTATTGACCATTCGGTTTTTAAGAATGCTAATATGTTGTAAATTTTTCATTATTCATTCAAAGTTAAAGGTGTTAGATAAACTTTAATGAGGTCGACTTTATCTAATGTTAAAACAAATAAGGTTGATTTGTTGACTAACAGACAATTAATTTTAGAACAAACTTGCAGTCATATGCATGCTAACTAACTCTTGTTATCATCATTGTTGTGTGTTCAATTAATCACTGAGGAAAGAACAGTCTCTTGTAGGTCTCTTTAAATTTAGCATCATGAAATATTTGTGATTTTTGTGGCCTCACCGAATTCGTCAATATTTTATGGTCGTTAAACATTTCTTACAGTAGCCCAAAAGGAAACTGCTTGGTTACAAAACGGCAATACATGAAGCAGAGACCATTCTCCCTTAACCACCTAATTTTTTGACCTTTCAGATGTTTCAAGTCTCAAATGGCCCATCATATTTCCAGATATTTTCATTTAGTTGGCATAAATTTTTAGTACCACAATTAAACCAAAGCTTAATGTTGCTGTGCATTGTAATCGCATGCAAAACAATATCTTAAAATGACAGATTACATTTAAGATGTAACAAGTGTTCTCCTTATATATATATATATATATATATATAAATATTGGCTCGTTAAAATCTACCACCAACCATTTTTTCCTTTTTAGTATGCAGGGTACCGCCAACCACTTGACACGATTATAATACAGAAGATACATGAACTTGTTGATGATGGCCTCAGGAATGTCTCTCACATCAAGAGACAACTTGAAGTTTTCGTTGAAAAGGATATGATTAGCAACTTCTGTGACCTCAACATCCAAAAGAGCAACAGGCGGTTTTATCCCACTAAAAAGGATATACGCAATCATCTCCACCAGGCTGTTACAGCTTCACGGTAAAGATTTATTTGGAGACACCTGTTTGAAATATCTGTATATAAGAACATTTGAACCAAATTGGTTTTACTTGGCAGTGTTTCTGCTAGAAAGAAATTTTTGGGATTGATCCCTGTCGGAAGGTCCGTTAGGCTATTTATCATTCCAGCCAGTGCACCACGACTGGCATATCAAAGGCCATGTATGTACTACCCTGTCTCTGGGATGGTGCATATAAAAGATCCCTTGCACACCATTTAAACATTTACCAGTACAAACTGCTTTTTGATCCCCATGCAGTGTCACTAAGCCATGGGAAATAATATTACTTGGAGGTATTATATTTATAATGTTCTTTTATTTTTGTGTGGTTAAATTATCGTGTAATTTGTGGTAAAACAAATTCATATCAAAAGTATTTCAGAGTCCGAGTGGAGTATAGCTATTTGTAGACTAAATACTTGCTGTCAGCTGCCAATGTCAAGTACTATGCTCTTACTAATGTTGTTACTTAAAGTCTCTAAATAAAACAAATTATGACAAGTGTTTCAACTCTTTGTTGTTTTTTTCTATTTTTTACACATGAAAAGAAAATTACCCTGATCAGTTAAATAATAGATTAAGCCATCACATTCATATTGAATTGTCATATCTACATGAGAAGGTGTTTACGTAGCTGAAATATACATTAGACAACATATGTGTAATGTAATATAACATATTAAAGGAAAACTACCCTCGGTGGATGATATCCATGTACCCTCGGTAGTTTAAGTACATGTATGGTAAAATCCACGTTTTTGATATTTTATGAGTCTCCTTTTCTAAAAACCACTCCTGACATGGATAGTAAATATGCAGTACGATTATTGACATCTTGTTACAAAAAAATAAAAATAAATAAAAAATCCAACTTTCGCACATGGAAAGAAAATCTACCCTGATCAGTTAAATAATAGATTAAGCCATCACATTCATATTGAATTGTCATGTCTACATGAGAAGGTGTTTACGTAGCTGAAATATACATTAGACAACATATGTGTAATGTAATATAACATATTAAAGGAAAACTACCCTCGGTGGATGATATCCATGTACCCTCGGTAGTTTAAGTATGGTAAAATCCACGTTTTTGAAATTTTAAGAGTCTCCTTTTATGAAAACCACTCCTGACATGGATAGTAAATATGCAGTACGATTATTGACATCTTGTTGCAAAAAAAAAAAAAAATTCCAAATTTCACACATGGAAAGAAAATCTACCCTGATCAGTTAAATAATAGATTAAGCCATCACATTCATATTGAATTGTCATGTCTACATGAGAAGGTGTTTACGTAGCTGAAATATACATTAGCCAACATATGTGTAATGTAATATAACATATTAAAGGAAAACTACCCTCAGTGGAAAACCGGCCTCGGTGGCGTTGTGGTTAGGCCATTGATCTACAGGCTGGTAGGTACTGGGTTTGGATCCCAGTCGAGGCATGGGGATTTTTAATCCAGATACTGACTCCAAACCCTGAGTGAGTGCTCCGTAAGGCTCAGTGGGTAGGTGTAAACCACTTGGACCGACCAGTGATCCATAACTGGTTCAACAAAGGCCATGGTTTGTGCTATCCTGCCTGTGGGAAGTGCAAATAAAAGATCCCTTGCTGCTAATCGGAAAGAGTAGCCCATGTAGTGGCGACAGTAGGTTTCCTCTAAAAATCTGTGTGGTCCTTAACCATATGTCTGACGCCATATAACCATAAATAAAATGTGTTGAGTGCGTCGTTAAATAAAACATTTCTTTCTTTCTTTCTTTTTCCTTAATATGGTATATTAATTTATGTATTTGTTAGCTATTGTATATTTCAGATAAGTAAACACTTTATGTAGACACTAATAATTAAATATGTATATCCATTATCTAACTAACAAGGGTAGATTTTCAAATTATAACAAGTTATTATTTTTTTCTATTTTTTTATTACTATTTTTTTATATTTGTGAATAAACGTACTTTATGTTTACTATCAGTACTAGGGATAGTTCTAGGAAAATGAGACACTCAAGATTTCAATAGGGTGGATTTTATGGTACCGAACTACCGAGGATACAAGATCTACCGAAGGTACTTTTCCCAAAATATGGTATATTAGTTTACTTATTTGTTAGCCAATATATATTTCAGCTAAGTAAACACCTTCTTATATAAACACTAATAATTAAATATGTATATGATGGATTAATCCATTATCTAAATGATCAGGGTAGGTTTCCAAATTATAAGAAATTATTATTATTATTATTATTATTATTATTATTATTATTATTATTATTATTATTATTATTATTATTATTATTTAAAATATATGTGAATAAGCTTACTGTATGTTTACTATCAGTGCTAGGGATAGTTTTAGAAAATTGAAACACTTAAGATTTCAATAGGGTAGATTTTAAAGTATCTAACTACCGAAGGTACAATATCATCCACTGAGTGTAGGCCTACTTTTTCATTAATATAGTATATTAATTTATGTATTTGTTAACTATTGATTTCTCGTTCTAGCATGACTGGCATATCAAAGGCTGTGGTATGTACTACCCTGTCTGTGGGATGGTACATATAAAAGATCCCTTGCTGCTAATCGAAAAGAGTAGCCCATGAAGTGGCGACAGTGGGTTTCCTCTCTCTCTATATCTGTGTGGTCCTTAACCATATGTCTGATGCCATATAACCGTAAATAAAATGTGTTGAGTGCATTGTTAAATAAAATATTTCCTTTCTTTGTTAGTTATTGTATATTTTATCTAAGTAAACACCTTCTTATGTAGACACTAATACTTAAATATGTATATGGTGGATTAATCCAATATCCAAATGATACGGCTAGATTTCCAAATTATAAGAAATTACCGGGTACTATTATTATTTTTTATTTTTATTTAATTAAAAAAACAAAATATATATATATGTGAATAACCTTACTGTATGTTTACTATCAGTGCTAGGGATAGTTCCAGGAAAATGAGACACTTAAGATTTCAATAAGGTGGATTTTATAGTATCTAACTACCGGGGTTACAAGATCATCCACCAAGGATACTTTTCCCAAAATATGGTATATATTAATTTACTTGTTTGTTAGCTAATATATATTTCAGCTAAGTAAACACCTTCTTATATAGACACTAACAACTTAATAAGTATATGATGGATTAATCCATTATCTAAATGATCAGGGTAGATTTCCATATTATAAGAATTTTATTTTTATTTTTTTTATTATTATTATAATTTAAAAAAAAAAAAATGTGAATAGCCAAATGCCAATTTGGGTTCAAAGTCTGCACAATTTGGTGCACATCAATAATCTACTGAGTGCCACCTGGGCACCCTTGAAGAAAAATCCAAGATGGCGGACAAAATGGTGGCCAAATCAGGGAAATGGCTATAGCTTGCTTATAAATTGACAGATAAACAAAAATTATTGCATTTACCCTAGGGTTGTAGGAGCCAAGGAGAGCAATGGTGCTATCAAAATTCAGATTTAACTAAATTGGCCATGTAATATGGTGGTCCAAATTGAGAAAATTACAATAACTTCCTTATTATTCGGTACTAAAATGTAATTCTTGCATCTAACCCATGGTTTTAGGGGTCATGGAATACGATGAAAGTAGTTCAGTTCTTCTATACAAGTTAATTTTAATTATTTCAAGATGCCAACCAATACAGGCAATGTACCTAAGGAGATGGAACTGTTAAAAATAAAGTGCCACTGTATATTTGTTAAATGATTAACACAGTCATTAAAAAAACTTGTGGGTTTAAGATAATTAATTAATAATAATAAAATAATTTGACAGATATAAAGAAGTTTGTTTTGTTTAACGACACCACTAGAGCACATTGATTAATTAATCATAGGCTACTGGATGTCAAACATTTGGTAATTCTGACTCATATAGTCATCAAAGGAAACCCGCTACATTTATCTTAATGCAGCAAGGGATATTTTATATGCACTTTCCCAGGAAAGCACATACCATAGACTTTGACCAGTTGTGGTGCACTGGTTGAAACGAGAAAGAACCCAATCAGTTGAATGGATTGACAGATGTAAAATGCATTGTAACATTTTACAGTGACCTTTTCTTGGCCAATAGAATGTAAGATATTTGGTAGTGTTGTGCGTGGTGTAGTATGCATGATGTAATTTTGTTAATTTGCAATGTAATATTATTTTAGGTGGCCTAGTACTTGCTATTCATTCCCAGTGTTATATACCATTATTGTAAAAATAAAAATAAAAAACCAGACCAGCTAAAACTGAATTCCATTGCAAACTGGCAAAACTCTATCATGCTCACTAAACAACACACACAGTACCCGAGAGAAAACAAAAAACCCAATAAAGGGTCACTTTAATATAGTGTTTCATTATTTATTTCATTTCAACTTATTTTCGTGCTTATATCCAATTAAGGTTCAAGCATGCTGTCCTGGGCACACACCTCAGCTATCTGGGCCGTCTGTCTAGGACAATGGGTTAGTTGTTAGTTGGTTAGTGGTTAGTGAGAGAGAAGAGGGTGTAGTGGCCTTACACCTATCCATTGAGCCCTTAAGAACTCATTCTGGGTTGAAGCTGGTACCGGGCTGCAAACCCTGTAGTCTGATGACTTAACCACTATGCCACCGAGGCCGGTTTTTCATTATTACATGTAGGTCATCCTCTTTAAACCAACAAGTCTTTTATGTGACTGTTACTTTTAACAGTTCCACCTACCTTGGTTCATTACTTATATTGGTGGCCATCTTGAATAAATTAAAATTAACAGGTATAGAAGAACTACTTTCATTGTGTTCATTGATCCCTAAAACCATGGGTTAAATGCAAGAATTACTTTTCTGTATCAAACAATAAGCAATTTATTGCCATTTTCTCCATTTGAACCACCATATTTGCAACCATCTTGTATTCAGGTGACCCATTTATGAAATCTGAATTATGAAGGAAGGAAATGTTTTATTTAACGACACACTCAACACATTTTATTTACACTTATATGGCATTAGACATATGGTTAAGGACCACACAATGTGCAAGCACGCTGTCTTGGGCACACACCTCCGCTATCTAGGCTGTCTGTCCAGGACAGTGGGTTAGTTGTTAGTTGGTTAGTGGTTAGGGAGAGAGAAGAGGGTGTAGTAGTCTTACACCTATGCATTGAGTCCTTAAGAACTTGCTATGGGCTGGAGCCGGTATGGGTTTGCGAACCCTGTACCTACCAGCCTGTAGTCCGATGGCTTAACCACTGCGCCACCGAGGCCGGTTACACACACACACACACACACACACACACACACACACTCACACACAGACACGCGCACGTATGTATGTGTGTGCATGTATGTATGTATATACATATGTACATGTATGTATGTATGTATGTATACATGTATGTATATGTATATTAAAGGTAAATGAACCTTCAGTGGTACTTTATTCAATCTATTTAATAAAAATCATATTTTAAAAAATAAAGAAACAAAAATCTACTCTGATCACTTAGATAATTGATTAATTTTGTGTCTACAAAAGTAGATTTTTACTTTGAGGAAATAGACATTAGCCAAGAAGTTTGTAATTTGTTCACTACATCAGTGGATGACTTCATGTTTACTTGGTAGTGAGATAATGTATTTATAATCCAATCTACTGAAATCTTAAATTTATAATTTTCCAAAAACCTACCGTAACTACTGTTGTGTTGTTGTTATTATTTTTATTTAGGACAATTGTTATTACAAATAATTATAATTAAAAGTAGTGGACAACATTTTTCTAATCGGTTTGACCTGTACTCATTTATACAGTAATTATTTTAAATTATATATTCTGTAGTTGTTGAATGATTTTAGTTTTTGTTGTTTGTTTATTTGTTTATGAAAATAAGTTGTACAGACGTGCATTACAATTTTCACGTTTAGATAACCGTAACCACTGGTGTAAAATTCATCAAAATATCGGCGGGATTATCCCACAGAAGAAGAGTAGGAAAACAACAAACAACGACATTGATATACGCTACGTAACATTCAATTACACAATTTATTAACCACACTGTATATTATTAAATACTGGTACATTAATATCTACAGTTGGAATAATTTATATGTATACACCAGAACATTACTCGATGTCGTAAAATCTCGATGTCATCAACCGTTTGCTCATGAATATTCAGTAAGACTCTCACTGGCTGACGACTCTCAGTGTCTACGATTTAGTCTCTCCCCCACCAAACAGCCCTTTATTTAAAATGCGCTGAGGTTTCATTAAAGAAATATTCCTTTCCTTTTAAAACTAAAAATACCCTTCAATAATTCCCAGATCTGCCTGTTGCATTATTGCCATATTTTATAATTTTATTTGTATGTTCGTCATTGCCCTCCCACAAGAACTGGGATCGATCCCCGTCGATGGGGCCCATTGGGCTATTTCTCGTTCCAGTCAGTGCACCACAACGGATATATCGAAGACCGTGGTATGTGCTATCCTGTCTGTGGGATGGTGCAGATGAAAGATCGCTACTTGCTACTAATGGAAAAATGTAGCGGCTTTTCTCTCCATGACACTATGTTTGACATCCAGTAACCGTTGATTAATAAATCAATGTGCTCTAGTGGTGTCGTTAAACAAAAGAAAACGTTTACTCCCATATTTTATGATTTTATTGATATGTTCCCCATTGCCCTCCCACAAGAATATTATGAATTTGACTAGACGTAACAGTGGCGGATCCAGGGGGGTGGGGTGGGATGGGGGGTGAATAGGGTGGCTAGCCACCCCCTCCTTTCAGGGCAATTTTTTATTTATTTTTTATTTTTATTCCAAACATATACCGTTACTTCAAAGTTTTGTTCAGGAAGATGCAAATAAAGCCATTCCGTTAGCAAAAATAATATGCATCGCCCTGTTGTCAATCAGGTGTACAGTTGAACTGAGTATGGCTTACATCGATAAGGACACACTTAAATCGTTTTCGATATAATACTTTGTTGTAAATCAGGAAAACGGCAACAAATTTATCAACTTTATGGAATTATTAATTAGGAATTAAATCCTCGGAAATCAGTGAAATAAGGCTCTAAAATGTCCAATCCAGCCACCCCCTTTTATTATTTTCTAGATCCGCCACTGCGTAAGCATAATGGTTGTGACAACAAACACCCACGAAATAGTTACTGTATTAATAGACACCAGTCCCGAAAAATGACTAAGGAAAAACCCACGTATTTATCGATTAAATATGTCCGTGTGTGTAGCGTAATGTATTACATCGGTATCAGTCAAAGCCTGATGTGACACTGCAGCAAACGACTTCTTCTATTTTTCAAACTTTAGGTAAGATTTAAGTGTCAAAACTGAATGTCTTAATAATTAATTAGTACTAATAGACAAGTAAATAAAATGCTAGTATGTTACATACTGGATTCGTTTCGGTTTCGATTACCGATTTTAAAACTGTTATACACTCAGCTATTTTACGAGAGTGGTGATCAGTGGTGGGGTGAGTGAGGGAGTGAAGGTGTGCATTTGTTTTACGGGGGAGCTAAATGTTAATTTAATTTCGCCCTTATTAGTTAATAGTGTGTTTAGTTCCTGTTTTGTGACCGTTAACACCGAAGCTAGATGTTCGGGACATTCCGGTTTCCGGTATGATTCGTAATCGGCCGAAATGTTCCGAAAACACAAAATTGATAATCGAGATGTCTGTTGAACAGATTCGAGGTTCACTGCACCCGAATAAACCCGTTTCACATATAACTTATACTCTCCTCTGGGTATAATTAATATGCATTCTCTCTGTAAATTATATCTCTCTGTAGGATATTATATGTTCTCATTCCAGTCAGTGCACCACGACTGGTATATCAAATGCCGTGGTATGTGCTATCCTGTCTGTGAGATGTGCATATAAAAGATCCCTTGCTACTAATGGAAAAATGTAGCGGTTTTCCTTTCTAAGACTACAGTTCAAAATTATCAAATGTTTGACATCCAATAGCCGATGATTAATAAATCAATGTGCTCCAGTGGTGTCGTTAAACAAAATAATCTTTAACTCTAAAATATGACTAATGACGTACATGCACATATTTAATATCCCTTGCTACTAATGGAAAAATGTAGCGGGTTTCCTTTCTAAGACTAGTTCAAAATTATCAAATGTTTGACATCCAATAGCCAATGATTAATAAATCAATGTGCTCCAGTGGTGTCGTTAAACAAAATAATCTTTAACTCTAAAATATGACTAATGACGTACATGCACATATTTAATATCCCTTGCTACTAATGGAAAAATGTAGCGGGTTTCCTTTCTAAGACTAGTTCAAAATTATCAAATGTTTGACATCCAGTAGCCGATGATTAATAAATCAGTGCTCCAGTGGTGTCTTTAAACAAAACAATCTTTAACTCTAAAATACGACTAATGACATACATGTTCATATTTAAGTAATGTCACCTGCATTTGTTTCATATAACAATATTTTAATTTTCTAATTTTACAGCGGAAAGAAACCACTGAAGGATTTACCTGAAGTATTTCAGATAGAAAGTTCATATGGCCACCAACGGTAAGTGTTAAAAAGGAAACAAACTGAAAAAACACACACCAACAGAACAGAACAGAAAAGAGGAGGAACTCCTCCCTTGATACACAAGTCACCATATTGAAAACAAAAATCACAAGGACACGATTTGCTATGCTAAATTAATATGGTTACGGGAAGGAAGGAAGGAAATGTTTTATTTAACGACGCACTCAGCACATTTTATTTACGGTTATGTGGCGTCGGACATATGGTTAAGGACCACACAGATATTGAGAGAGGAAACCCGCTGTCGCCACTTCATGGGCTACTCTTTTCGATTAGCAGCAAGGTGAGGCTATGCTAAATTAATGTAGTTACGAGGCAGTAACTATGGGGTGGGGGGTAGCTGGCCCAGTCGGTAGAGCACTCGCCTGGGATGCGTGGATCGAAGGATCGTCAAGGTATCCATAGACTATTTCCCGTCCTAACCATTGCACCTCGACTGGTATACCAAAGGCGGTGGCATGTGCTGTCCCGTCTGTGGGAAAGTGCATATACATAATAGATATTTCACTGCTAATGCAAAAACGAAGCAAGTTTCTTTTAAGACTATTCAATAGGCGATGATTAATAAATCATTGTGCTGTAGTGGTGTCGGTAAACAAAACATACTGTAAACTTTAAATATTCAATTACATACCAAACTATCGGTAGGTAGGATGTGATGAATATGCGGCTGCTTGGATAAAATAATGTTCGAGGCAAATTAAATGTAATATACTGACGACCAAAAGAAACTTTACATGTATGAAATTTGAATAATTTTATAAATATTGTTGCTAATAAAAAATAACCAATTTAGAAACCACCTTTCAAAGGCTTTGCATGTATCACGAAGTACATTGTGACGTTTAAATGTTGAATTCATGATATTTCCATATCCCACCAAACCGATGGATGAATGTCTATAATTAATACAATGTCAAGCCTTGTAAAGTTTCTTTTGGATGTCAGTATACTAGTATATATTTTTAGGCAATACAAGTATTTTGTCCGACCATTTAGTAGGTCAAATGCCATATGAATATTCCTTTAATGTTAATATGTTGTGGTGTTTTTTTTCTTCTGAACACAGATGTGCTTAGCCGACAAGGACTCACAAAAGTTAAACAACTTGGCAAAGGAAGTTTCGCGTCCGTCTTTCTGTATGAAGAGCAGAACGGGAAGAAACACGCAGTTAAGACAGTGCTCTTTACCCACATGGCCAGCGTTAAGGTAAAAAGGAAAGGAATATATAGTCTTATATATATATATATATATATATATATATATTTGTCTGTCTGTCTGTCTGTCTGTCTATCTATCTATCTTGCTGGGGGTGGGTGTATGTGTGTGTCTGAAGGTTCATCAGCTTTTACATAGGCTACAAATCAAGAAACATCATACCAAAGTTCCTTCCATTTGATTTTATAACAGCCAATAATACTTTATTAACATTTCATGTTTAAAAGCGACGTTGCCACTTTAACTGTATGATATTGTTGTCGTTTCAGGAGTTTGACAAGGTAATACAAGAAGTCGATTTACTGTCCAAATTGTCACACGAGCGGATTGTGTCGTACACCGGCCATATCGTGGACGACAATCGACTTCATATATTCTTGGAGTACATGGAAAGGGTGAGCTCTTCTGTTCATTATTTCACTCGTTTATTTAAGGTGTACTGGTATTTAATTAAAGTACTATCTACATTAATTTTTGTTTACCTGTTTTGTATATACAGTTATAACTGCGGACGTAATTCCATGAGATTTTTGGTGTTCTATGTCTATAATAGTATTTGCTAATATAAATTGTGTTCTTCGAATATAATCGTATTATTAATTTGACTTCTGCGGTATAATGTTATACTTTTCACAATATTATCAAGATGTATTTATCTGTGAGTAGATTAAATCGTATAGTAACAATGATTGGAATTTTTGTCCTTGACATTGTGTTTGTATACATACATACATGTACACATACACACACACACACACACACACACACACACACACACACACACACATATACATACACACATACACATACACAAACATGTATGTATGTATGTATGTATGTATGTATATATGTATGTATGTATACTAGTAGGGGGATGTGGTGTGGACGTAGCCCAGTGGTAAAGCACTCGCCTGATGCGCGGTCGGTTTAAGATCGATCCCCATCGATGGGCCCATTGGGCTATTTCTCGTTTCTGGTATATGAAAGGCTGTGGTATGTGCTATCCTGTCTATGGGATTGTTCATATAAAAGATCCTTTGTTATAATGTAAAAATGTATCGGGTTTCCACTCTAAGACTATATGTCAAAATGACCAAATGTTTGACATCCAATACCGATGATTAATAAATCAATATGCTCTAGAGGTGTCGTTAAACAGGACAAACGTCATTAATAGTAGGGGTCTAGGTGCAGAAATTATACTAATACCACCGGCGTCGTGGTTAAGCCATCAAACAAGGCTGGTAGGTACAGGGTTCGCAGCCTGGTACCGGCTCCCACCCAGAACAAGTGTTAACGACTCAATGGGTAGGTGCAAGACCACTACACCCTCTTCTTTCTCACTAACAACTAACCCAGGGTCCTGGACAGACAGCCCAGATAGCTGAAGTGTGTGTCCATGACAGCGTGCTTGAACCTTAATTGGATATAAACACGAAAACAAGTTGACATGAAATAAAAATGAAATACTAGTATCTGTATTTTTAACGCGTATCTTCCGTTTTAATTAGGGTTCAGTCAAAGAAATCATTGAAGCAACTGGTCCCCTGGATGTCGCTACTTGTTCTGTCTACACCAGACAGATGCTGGACGGACTCACCTACCTACATGGGGATGACATTCACATTGTTCACAGAGATATTAAAGGTATAGAAAGGAAAGGAATGTTATCGTGTAATCAGCTGTCATTGTGAATCTAACACACGGTGACTGTGACAACCAGCCTCGGTGGCACAGTGGTTAAGCAATCGGACTACAGGCTGGTAGGTATAGGGTTCGCAGCCCGGTACCGGCTCCAGCACTTTCTTGTTTGTAGACAGGACAGCACATATCACAGTCTCTAACATACTAATTGTGCAAAACTGGTTAATAGATGTCTGGAGCGCCAAGGTGACAGATGCACCTGGATTATTACTAGTAATCAATATGCAACACATGAAAAGGCACAGCTGCACATATAGTTGCTTATCTTGGCTGTTCTAGCAGTTGCCTTCACCCCGTATCAAAACAGATCGATCCCCGACGGTGGGTCCATTGGGCTATATCTAGTTCCAGCCAGTGCACCACGACTGGTATATCAAAGGCTGTGATATGTACTATCCTGTTTGTGGGATGGTACATATAAAAGATCCCTTGCTGAAAATCGAAAAGAGTAGCCCATGGAGTGGCGACAGCGTGTTTCCTCTCTCAATATCTGTGTGGTCCTTCACCGTATGTCCGACACCCTATAACCGTAAATTAAATGTGTTGAGTGCGTCGTTAAATAAAACATTTCCTTCCTTCCTGTATCAAAACAGATATTTAATCTAAAGGGTTTGGTAGAAACTTTTGAAATTACTAAAATCCAATTGTTGTGCGACTTGATGCATGGGCGGATCCAGGAAATATTTTTAGGGGGGGGGGGGACCAAAAAAGAAGGGCACACTGACTCGTCAAAAGGGCACCTTACTACAAGTTTTGATATTTACAATTAATATGAATTCCTTTGTGTATATAATTATCAGTGTAGGAACGGAAGTGTACACTAAACAATATTTTTTATAGCTGCCGTTTTCTATACCGCTAGCTACACCATTCACCTTAGAACCTATGCAGTAGTTAATAATGCAACTACAGAAAAACACGTCAACGTCACCTAACCTTACGATTTCTACCGTGGTCTGACTCGGTAATAAAAGCTCCAGTTTCGGGAGCAAGCATGCACATATTTTTAGTGCAATTAACTCTGGTAACAAATCATACATCATGATGTATATTAAATTTAATACTGATAATTAATCGATCGATGCAAATATATACATTTTTGGTGAAAATACGCAAACAAATCGGAGGTAACATTTTCATAAACATCCGTTCAAACACGCAATAGTTAGGAGTATAATATTGTTTTAATAACAATAGCTTAATTTGTTAACTGAATAATTTTAATTATCAATGCAACAAATACAGAAGCACACTATAAATCAGTATTAAAAAAGTAATACTGTACGTCGATGGTATTTAGCGAGATCGTATCAATATATGTATACAATACTTGAACAATTCCATAGCAACCAAATGTTCTCAGTTGCTATCAACGCAACATTCAGCACAATAAAATAACTTAACAGGGAGCCCAGTCTGTCATTGTCAGGCAATGTGTAACGGAGACAATTTCATATGTAGTTTAATACTAATAGTTACGATGAACTATCCACAGTGCAGTTATCAATATTATGCACAACCATTAAGCATTCCATAGTAACAACTTGTTTTGATAATGATATATACCAGTATTAGAGAACAATCAACATAATTACACATCACGCAGTCCAGTGCCATTGTCAGGCAACGTGTAATGGACACAATTTGAGATATTCCTCAGTTATCTACCCTCAGCATAAAGCATGTAGGTGGCGTTCAATTTGTAGTTAGGCCTATCGACAGGGAAGTGAATAAGAAATATGTTTAAAAAATAACGATGCCATCCTGTTGTTGGGTCCCTGGCTGTATAATCGAGGATGGGGCATAAAGTTCTTAAAAGATGACATTGTAAACAAAATAGCTGGTTAATCGCGATTACAAGGTGTAGTCACTATAAAACATTCGCTACTAGACCACAACGCCTGTTTGGCCCCTCTATCGATCCTAAAGGGAAGCCAACTCTATTGCCATTATAGGGAAATCAATAATATCTCCCATTTCACACGTATATACGATGCACTAATCACTAGCAAATAATCATATCTATCTAGTGGGAAAGCGACATGACAACCAACGTTTTGCTCACACAATTGCCATGATGGATTCTTGAAACATTCTGCGACGATGCTTTCGTAAGAACATGCTAATGATTTCAGAAATGTCAATTTTCATAGAATGATGAATATGCATCAAGGCAAGTCCTGCTAGTCTGTCTTCTCCCATGGTATTTCGTAAGAAGGTTTTGACACGCCGTAGTGCAGAAAACGAACGTTCTGCCGATGCACTGCCAACAGGCATTACACAGGCAATGGCAAGCAATACTTTCACGTTGGGAAAGACTGCCTCGTTACATGCTCGGTATGACTGCAACAACGAATCTGGAACAAGATCTGTTGAACATTTCCTGTTTCTTGACCACTGCATCACTGATTCCTGGAAACTCATATTCGTAGAATCTGTTGAGGAGGATTCATTGCCAATAGATGTCCACATCTTTTTCCAGCTACCTAGTTCTGATTTGAGGTTAAGTGGTGTTGGTAGGTCAGTTTTCCAGAACTGCAGATCTGTATGTAACAATTCTATGTCACTGGTTTTGACAATCAATTTGGGAATAAGGCCAAACAAATGACGACACTTACAGGCATCCTCTGAAAACCTACTTTCCATCTCTGTGATAAGGTGGTCTAAAAAGGGAATAGCTATCGAGTTCCTGAAGTATTGCTCTGTAGTGGAACTTGGAATGTTGTCACGATGTTGCTGAAATCTACCACCTACACGTGACATTGTGACATATCCACCTATGTCTTCGGAGAGTTTGACAGCCTCACCGTACCAATCTTTGAATATGCCATCGATGTTGCTTCTATTCGATTTCAAGTCAGTAACCGACTGACCAATGAGATTGTAGGCTTCATAGCAATCTAGATCACTTCACTGCAGAAGCTTCGCTATAGGCATGACAGACAGAAGACAACTTTTGATGGTCAAGAATGCCATTATAAATGGGAATGACTTGATGGTTGTTAACAATCCCTGAGCTGTGGTTCTCGTGTTGGCATCCCACAACCAATTTTCTTCACCATATATGTCAGGATATAGTGCAGGATTAACAATAGCATCCAGGCATGTCGTCAGTTGTGAGTACAGCTCATGGAATGTGTCGTAGCAACTGTGGCGTTCCACCCATCTGGTTTTACATAAACCAAGAAGTTTCTTTTTGGTACTTTCACATTTTAGTTTAGCAAGTACCTGTTCAAAAAAAACGTTGTCGTTTCGGAGAATTGTGAAATAATAAGTATATTTCATTTAATGAACCTATCATGTTTCTAACAGGCGTCATCTTGCACGAAGCTGCGATCGAAAGGTTTAGAACGTGACTGTTACAATGTGTGTATAGAGCTTTCGGAGCAACATTTCGAATTCTCCCATTTACACCATTGACCTCACTAGACATGGCTGATGCACCATCATAAGCTTGCCCACGTAAGTTATCAATGTTTAGTTCGTTTGCCCGCAAAATATCAAGGATGCTTTCCGATATTGCTTTACCTGTGGTGCGTTTCAAAAACGAGTAATTGAAGAATGCTTCGATAATTTCAACATTATTTACGTCATTTGTTTGCAAAAATCTCAAACAAAGAGATAGGATTTCCTGATTGCCAAATGTGTCAGTAACCTCATCTGCCATTATGGAAAAGAATGGACTAGGTGATCCAGCTTTAATGCCTAATGTTAAGTGGTGTCGAATAAAATCTCCGATAAGGACTACAATTTCATTTTGTATAGTTTTGCTGGTGTATTTCGATGTTTGTTTTCCTCTTTCTAGATGAGTGTGCAGAATTTTATCACTTTTCGCCATGAGATCAAGAGTTGCTAAGAAATTGCCACGATTAGAAGCTGTACTACTACTGTCATCTCGATGTCCTCTAAGCGCAATATTCTGTTTTCCACAAAAAACAACTGCATCAACAATGCATTTCAAAATATGCAAGTTATCTTCAAACAGTTGTTTTCTTTTCCGGTCTAAGATACAATCCACCTGTTGTGAGGGTTTACTCGAATTCTGTTTGGCTATTTTTGCAGCAATCAGGGCATCTTTGTGGTAGTCAAGGCGCATATGGTTATCTAGAATACCATCTTTTGAGCCCTTGGCTTTTCTGGGGTTTGTAAATGCTTTATTTACTAAGACACCAACACTTTTATTGCGGGGCGGAAACATAACACAGTACTTGCAGAGTCCGCCTTCTAATAAAGGACTGTACACTAACCATGTATACTCGTCCAGCCACTGAGACCTAAAAACTAGTGTTTTTTCATCACCCCTTTGTCTTACAACTTGTGAACAAAATGTTTTATATCCCACCGGAGGCACAAAATGTTGTTCCATGTATTTGCACTTTTCATTATCACTAAAGTGACGGACATCAATTTTATTTTTAACGATTTTTCCAAGGTCAAAGTAAGAATGATCATTGAAATCAGTAACAACGGATCCATCATGCGTTGAAGCTGTGTCTCCTGATACAACGACTCCATCCTGAGTTGAAACTGTGTTACACATAGCAACGACTCCATCCTGAGTTGAAACTGTGTTACCAGTAGCAAGGACTCCACCCTGAGTTGAAGCTGTGTCTCCTGATACAACGACTCCATCCTGAGTTGAAACTGTGTTACACATAGCAACGACTCCATCCTGAGTTGAAACTGTGTTACCAGTAGCAACGACTCCATCCTGAGTTGAAACTGTGTTACCAGTAGCAATGACTCCATCCTGAGTTGAAACTGTGTTACCAGTGCAGGCCAAACTAAAACGTAATTAAAACAGAGTTTTATTATGGATGTAACCTTTACAGCTAATAAACACTGGGTGTAGGACATCCGCTGTTGCCGATTAGTCACGTGACCACTAACAATCAAAGTGTGCATGTATTATAACACTTTTATTTGTATATAACCAGTGGTTATTATATAAAGAGGCACTTGTAAAATATAACTGTAAAGGGCACTATAGCAATGACTGTCTAGGCTAATAAAATAATTTTATTCCTGCATATTTATTGGTTTTATCCATAAATGTTTGCCGCATTCCGTTAAACGCCAACGCAACGGTCCGAAACGGAACCGCGCCAAAACGGAATCTTCATTTCCCGCAAAAACGGTTCAGTTTAAACGGCCCTTCATCCTCGCAAAGCAAAACAAGCACGCGACAAAATAGAACCATTGTTGCCCGCAAAAAACGGTTCAGTTTTAACGGCCCTTCAATCTCGCGGAAACGAAACCATTCCAAAATGGACTGAGGCGAAAACGAACGTTCGTCGCCGAAAAAATAGTTCAGTTTTATCACTATTTCGATCGGAACACCAACGTTTTCAGCTGGGATACTTTCGTAAACGATTTATATGCAAAGGAGCATTGTTATCGGTCGTACGATGCATTTCTCATTAGTATTTCAAGTCGTATACATTTATTAATTATAAGTCGTCCAAAGAATTTCTCGGTCCGAATGCGTCGTTGTCAAAAGCCGGTTCGATCATGTGCTGAAAGGAAATCTACCCAAATATTACTCTTGTATAAGATATCATTTCATTGGCTGGTAGTGTTATAGTCTAAAAATAGCCTTGGGATTGCCAGTGCCACAGATTGTGAATCGTGGGTATTTTTGTAAATCTGGTAATGGCGGTAATACTTTTTGCCGTGGACGTAAATTTGCGTTTTCATCTGCATTCGTTATCACTCATTCCAGTTTCGATCATAGACTAATAATTTTAAATATGGATGTTATTCACGTATGGATTTTTTTAATACTTTTTTTAATTATAATTTTTTTTTTTTTTTTTTTATTTTTTCAATTTTATCAATAAAATAGGTAGAGTCGGCTGAAAATATTAGGGTCGGTCGGGTTACCCTAAACACAACTATTTTTTTTTTTTTAGGCCCTAGGTAGGGCAGATATATATAAAAACGATACAAAGGGGCACTTGTAAAATATAACTCTAATGGGCACTATAGCAACGACTGTCTAGGTAAGGTAGATATATATAATATATATATAAACGATACAAAGGGCACTTGTAAAATACAACTGTAATTTAAGGGCACTACTCTAGGAACGACTCTCTATAGTTACACATAAAAATGACAGAGCCTATTTTTCATTACTAATTTTGATGATCAGTAGTACAATTTGAAAGCAAACATTATTAGGCTATCGTTATGCAATGTTGAACAGACAACTTTCAAGCGCTCATAACTAATGGAAGGGCGCCACGGGAAATTTCAGAATGCTACATGGCTGATGCCATCAAAGTTAATTGTTAAATTTCCTAGTAGATAAGAATATATAGCCTAGGGAAGAAAAAAACCAATGGACAACAATTCAAGATAAACTTACTTTAAAAAACCATCTAGCTTTTTACATCGCTTAGCTTCATGAAATAAAGTATTTTTAAGCAATTTTCTTCGTCGCTCCTTTCGCGGCATGGTTGTCTGTATAATTCGTGTGACGTCACATCAGCGATCTACAGTTCTACGTCATAATATACTAGCAATAATGAAGTAAATTGGCGTCACTCGCGTTAGAACCTCAATGGGGCCCCATTGAGACTCAATAACACAGACACATATCTGCAAGCTTGCGCATGTACACGAAAATCTTGATTTCATTTATCTACAATATAATTATTGTTTACTTAAAAAAAAAAAAAAATTCTACAAACAAAAAGGGCACTTGGACATTTTGAGGGCACTTGAACAATTTTTTGGGGGGGACGCGTCCCCCTGGTCCCCACCCTTGGATCCGCCCATGTGATGCGCGTTTAAAACTTAATACTTAGTCATATGTTCTTTATGTCTGTTTGAGGCTAAAAGAAATGATGTAAAAAACATGATGTCAAAATAGCACTCTTTTGTTATGACTATTTCGCCAGTAATTTGTTCTTCAGCTGCCAATGTTTTGCTGGACGGTGACGGGAACGTGAAGTTGGCAGATTTCGGGATCTCCAAAGAGTTGCAGACGCTACGATCTGACCTTCGAACTCAGGCCGGGACCTATTACTGGATGGCCCCGGAAGTCATTAGGGCGGAGAAATATGGCAGGAAGGTGGATATTTGGTGAGACATAGTTCATACTTCATGTCGTGTTTAAAAAATAGAGTTTGTGCTTGTGTTTAGAGTCGATCCCAGTCGGTGAACCCATTGGGCTGCATCTCGTTCCATCCAGTGCACCACGACTGCTATATCCAAGACCGTGGTATGTGCTATCCTGTCTGTTGGATGGTGCATATGAAAAGGTCCCTTGCTATTAATGAAAAAAAATGTAGCGGGTATCCTCTTTAGTAGTACTAAACCAAGTAACTTCCGGCCGGGTCAAAGTTCGAGGTGCACCCAACTTTTGATAGAGAAGTAAACACCACAAGTCCTGTGATTGGTTATAAATGTGAGTGTGTTGGTTGAAAAACAAAAGTTTCATCTGGGCAAAAAATCTATGCAATTTTATTTCATCTAGTACCACCGTGTCAAGTAGCCTTGTGCTTGAAACATGTATGAGGTACCTGTAAAAAAATGTACTTTGTTCGGAACTAGGGTATTCATAGACACTACCCGTTATCTCTGAAATGAGCAGCTTCACCCCCATTTTTTTCTGATTCACTTTAATGATGAGGGGTGGTAGTATTTATATCTGTGGTGTTTATGTCGATACACTGCAGGTAGGAGTTTTAGCCACATATGTTATTATTGTTGTCTATGCGATTTGGTTTGGTTTTTATGCACCCTATAATAACCATATGTTTGACATCCAGTAGCCGATGATTAGTAAATCAATGTGCTCTAGTGGTGTCATTAAACAAAAAGAAACTTAACTTGAGTACTAGAACTTTTTTTAAAATCAGGGTTCTACTACTTTGATGGTTTTGGCTGCCCGATCTATTTGCAACTAATTTGTTTTATATTTAGGTCTGACGCAAATTATTTCGATTTTAAGCTTATTATTATAACATTTGTTTTTGTTTCTCCTAAAATAGTTTATAGAATAGTTTTAGTTAACCCCACCTCCACCCACCGCCATGTCTTGGAGACATCCGCTGGGAAATTAGGAAAATGTGCCCAAGACAGACGTGAATGAACCTTCATTGAATGTGAGCACGTGTAAAGTGGTTGATTGTTTGAAACTAGAATATGCATTTTACTAATGTTACCTTTCATAACAGTTCAGCATCTGTTTTGTTTACAAATGCATAAATATAAAGCTTATGATCTATATATTTAATTATGGTTAACAAATCTTATATTATGGGGCGGGACGTGGTATGTGTTATCCTGTCTGTGGGATAGTGCATATTAAAAGATCCCTTGCTGCTAATCGAAAAGAGTAGCCCATTAAGTGGCGACAGCGGGTTTCCTCTCTCAATATCTGTGTGGTCCTTAACCATATAACCGTAAACAAAATGTGTTGAGTGCGTCGTTAAATAAAACATTTCCTTCCTTCCTATTATTATCTCCCCTGTGTCAAAGTTCGAGTACGGAGTAAAAGCATCTACTGCTCTGATTGGTAGTATTGAAACATATTTCATCGCTTTTTAAAGAACAAATGGATTAGGCATAAGTTATACAACTTACTAGGCCTTCTCCATAATGCATACATTTTACGACAGTAATGTATTTTTGCAATTTAAATACGAACAGAAATAAATATTATTGAAAAACAGAAAGAAGAAAGAATAAAGGAAACAGAAAAATATTGGTAGCAATATGCGGAATTAATTATTTCTATAAATACTTTTATCTATTACCACTAAATCACAGGGCTCAGTGGTGTCGTTGTTAAGTCATCGGCCATAAGGCTGTTGGGTACTGGGTTCGTAGCCCGGTACCGGCTCCCACCCAGAGCGAGTGTTGACGACTTAATGGGCAGGTGCAAGGCCACTACACCCTCTTCTCTCTCACTAACTACTAATAACCGACAACTAACCCATTGTCCTGGATAGACAGCCCAGATAACCGTGTGCCCAGGACAGCGTGATTGAATCTTAATATAAGCCCGAAAAATATTTTGAGTTATCTCCCATTTATTCTCAGGCTTAAAGTGCGGCTAGTTATACACACTAAGTATTCAAATCACCGAACAAGTGACGCAAAACTATTTTATACAACCCGCATGGAATTGAACATAATTTTCAACTTTTGTTTTGATATTTTCCTTATTTTTAATATCATTATGTTATTTTTAATATTTCTTTCCAGGAGTCTCGGTTGTACTGTGGTAGAGATGCTGAACGGAAAACCACCCTTACACCAATACACACCTCACCAGGCTATACTTAAAGTAGGTCGAGGTGACCCACTAGAATACCAGTTACCTGGAGACGCCGGGGAACTAGCTGCTGTTAGGTCTTTCCTGGAGAAAACCTTTCAGAAACAGTACAGCGATCGACCCACTGCCGTGGAGCTGTCACATGACCCTTTCGTTGCACTACAAAGTGGACAGTTTTAGAGCTCGCGGTATAGGGAACAGTTTCAGGGCTTCTAGATACTGGTAGCCCCATTCCCATGGCTAGTGATATTCAATGTTGGGCTAGTAAATAACTACTATTGCCATGCCAGATGGCTAGTGATTTTTTTTGGGTCAAATGTTGCAGTCGAAGTCTATTTTGTAAATATGAATATCCTGTCCACACCCCAAACCCCCAATGTTTGTGTTTTAAACTCTATCTCCCTCTTTAGGTGACATGTTTGATTATTACTATTATTTAGTAAAATTGTATTAACTTAAATTAAAGTAGGGCTAGTAAAATTTTTTATCATGGCTAGTACATTTTTAAAAAATCACTGGTCCCATGGCTACTGGATTTTATCAAAATTCTAGAAGCCCCGAGTTTTAATAATAAAAACATATCAGCAACTATGGCAGTTAAGAAAATGGACACAGCAAAAATATGTCACGGCAGTTTTGTCGTTAATGTGTAAGAGAGTAATTTAATTTGTAAGTATTAGCCTACAATAAATAAACAAATAATAAAAAGTTATTTAAAGAACTGAAAGTTCTTTGGCAAAATGAGTGCCGCAGAAAATTGAAAACACCGCGACAATTTCCACGGCATTGCCGATTGTCCTGGTAAATTACCAGGATTGTCTGATTTAGATTGTTTTACACATCTGGTGAACAAAAACAAACACTGTGTAAGATTATTTTCTAGATATAACACACAGGGATGTGGTGCGTGTGACAGACGAATTTAAAGAAATCTGATTGACTGCTGTACGGTGATGACAAGCACGCCAAAGCCAAACTGACCAATGAAATGAACAAGTTCATGAACTTGAATTTGCATATGCGAAAGCGCCATAAATATTAAGATGTAGTTAGGGGGGGGGGGGGGAGAGAGATAGATGGTATTTAACGGTCATTCATGCAGTATCGGTGTGTGTGTGTGTGTGTGTGTGTGTGTGGTGTGTGTGTGTGTGTGTGTGTGTGTGTGTGTGTGTGTGTGCATAGCCCAGTGGTAACCCGCTCACTTTCTGTGCGATCGGTCTAGGATCGATCCTCGACGGTGGACCCATTGGGCTATTTCTCGTTCCAGCCAGTGCACCACGACTGGTACATCAAAGGTCGTGGTATGTGCTATCCTGTCTATGTATATAAAAGATCCCTTGCTACTAATGGAAAACTGTAGCGGGTTTCCTCTCTAAGACTATATGTGAAAATTACCAAATGTTTGACATCCAATAGTCGATGATTAATGAATCAGTGTGCTCTAGTGGTGGTGTTAAACAAAACAAACTTTCACTTTTTCATATAATATTATTTATTTTGTACTGTTGTATGTTTAGGTCATATGCAAATAATGTCTTTTGCTTTTAATCCGGTGAGCACTACTACGTAATTTAACGAGTGGCCGTTAGATACCATTTATCTTAGAACTCGTTGATTAAAAAGTATTGAATTCACTTTCACTTGTCAAGATACATTTTTAAACAACCGTTGTAAGAAAAATAGTACATGTATCTAGCGGCCAGTCATGTAGTATTTATCTATATAAACTAGAAGCATAAGTCGATAATGAACTCAGGAAATACATTTCTGATGTATATATTTATCAAAATGTATAAAATGTATTAAAATTATTTTTAAAATAATGTTTTATAATCATAATTCTTTTGTTGCTGTTTGCTGTATAATTCCGTCGAAGACAGTCCTCAGTCGCTGAAATCATTTATGGTTATCATTTTTAGGACAGCTTTAAGAACAGAATGGGGCGTTCATGCAACAGCAGGGATCGAAATTGGCTGACATTACAGCCGGATATTCGATCCGGTAAGCAACAAATTATGCAGGACCGATTCAAAACTTTTTGTTTCTTTTCAACTAGTTTCGTGCTTATATCCAATTAAGGTTCAAGCACGCTGTTCTGGGCACACACCTCAGCTGCCTAGGCTTCCTGTCCAGGACAGTGGTTAATTGTTAGTGGTTAGTAGGAGTGTTAGTGAGAAAGAAGAGGGTGAAGGGAAGCGAACTCTGTACCTACCAGCTTGTAGGCTTAACCACTGCACCACCGAGGCCAGTTTCAAAACTAATATACACGTAAATACTCGTGAATATAAACTTTAAATAATTACCGGTCCGACAGGTAATCACATATCACTATTCTCGTGTTATCCTTCCATGGATGTTGACCTTGATTTACTTACTTACTTACTGCCCATTACGCCCTCTGGCGTTTAGGGCAGCGACGAAATTTCTCCATTTCTCCCTGTGTCTGGCCATTCGCTGTATGGTGCCCAAGGTGTGGTTAATGTCTTTTAACTCTGCTTGCACAGTTCTTCTCCTGGTTGTCTTTGGGCGTCCTCGCTTTCGCTTGCCTTCTGACGTCAAATAAAATATTAATGACAACCACATATGACTATTCTCGTGCTATCCTTCCATGGATGTTGTCCTTGGTTTGGTGACGTCAAATAAAAAATTAATGACAACCACATATCACTATTCCCGTGCTATCCTTCCACGGATGTTGTCCTTGGTTTAGTGACGCCAAATAAAAGATTAATGACAACCACATATCACTATTCTGGTGCTATTGTCTCACTACACAGATATCATCAGCCATTGAAATCCATGTTAAATTGCCCAATTCAAATGAAGATTGCCAATAGAACGGGTCCTCGTTGGCACTAACAACATACACCATAAGCATTTATTTTCACTCCAAAATTGAGAACATTTCCGTCTCAGGTTTTTGCTATATGGCCGCATCTGGCTGTAGTACCGGTCCAAAAAGGTGGTTCATTAACCGATTCACCCCGGCTGTCTCTTCTGCTATACACCCATGTCCCAAAACGTCAATGCACAATATTACAAAATAATATGGGCAAAAGATAGCCAGAAGGCTTACCATTAAACATATAAATTGTTTTAATTCTTCCCCAATTCCTGAAACTAAATATGCGAACCATATGTCACAATTAGGAACTATAGTGGACCATCATGAATGTACACTCACCCGGAAGTCAACTGTGTAGTGAGACCTATCCTTCCATGGATGTTGTCTTTGGTTTGGTGACGTCAAATAAAATATTGATGACAACCACATAACAGTTCATTTATTTTTAGTTGCTGTCATGATAAATGTACTTTTTTGTGTGTCTAACTTCATATAAATAAAGATAAAAATCTGACATTAATTTTGCCCCGACTAAAAATTGTGGCCATCTCAACTAGAGGTTGCGCCGCCCCCCCCCCCCCCCCCCCAACTCCAAATGTCGTTCCTATCGGTCCGCTCCTGTAATTTCATCCCTATTATTAAACCACGGAACATCTTCCACTTGGCAGGGTGTAACTATGGAATAGAGAGATCGCCTAAGGTGCAATATGTTTTGTGGTGTATGTCCTTGATTTTTCCAACACTGACAACCAGTGTCCCACAACAGTGAGTGTGTGTGTGTGTGTGTGTGTGTGTGCAGGCCCGTACGCAGGATTTTTAATGGGTGGTTGCGAATTGCTCGTGATGGGACCAATCAACATAAAAAGAACACCTCAAAACAACAACGATTACGTAACGTTATTTAAATTTAATAGAGAAAAGTGGACCTTTAGTAATTTGGGGGGGTGGGGGGTGGGGTGCGTACACACCCGTCGCACCGCCCCCCCCCCCCCTGCGTACGGGCCTGGTGTGTGTGTGTGTGTGTGTGTGTATATATATATCAGATATGGGGTAATCGTAATCAGTAATCGTAATCAGAACAGAACAGAACAGAACTTTATTACACTCAGGCCGTTACACAACGGCATATGAGGAACATGATATATAAACTGTAGTGACAAGATAGGGTTTACAGGAGACAATAGTACAATAGTATTAATACAAATGCAATAAAGTAATAGAGACAATAGTATAATACAAATGCAATAGAATAATAAGGAATAATATAATACAATTAGAATAAAGTAATGTAATGTCACATTATTGTAATTCCTACCAAATGTGCTAATCAGACATGCGCACACATATATACATGTATACTTGGGTAGTAATAAGACATTGTACATAATTCATATACATATATTTTAGGGTTTACTGCATTTATTAATAATTTCTTTTATTAATTTACATAATTTCTTGAGAACACTTATTTTGCTATTCGTCATTAGTTGTTTAAATTTTCAGCGTACTTGGTTTATTATAATAATATGGCTTAAGCAAATTTTTACGGTAGTTAGTGAAATAAGTACATGTGAATAAATAGTGAAATTCGTCTCCAATATCATTATTGTTACATAATGTGCACGTTCGATCTTCCACTGGGGTGTTGTTCCAGCGTCCTGTTTCGATTGGTAAGTAGTGATTAGATGTTCTAAATTTGAGTAATATAGTCCAACATGTTTGTGGTAATATAATAAGATATTTTTCTAATCTAAGGTTTTCCTTAAATATAGTGTACGTTTTTACCTTTTGATGATAAAGTTATGTTTGTATTCCATTGTTGTAAATACTGGTCGTTTTGTCTTAATTTTTACTTGATTAAGAAGTATTTTTACGGATGAAAAAGTTCCGTGACATACAAACATTTGTCATGCCTAGCTGGTTAAATATATCTTCGACCATTTTTTATCCATTTATAACTATATCCATTAACAGAAGAGTCGTGTAACATTAATTCATGCAGTAAAAACGATGATTTTGTTTGTTTACCAGATACGATACGGGCCCAAAAACTTATAATTCTTTGTTGAATAATTAGTTTAAGGGGTCTTCTTCCTAGTTCTCCATATAACACGAATAGCGGGGTGCCTTTTTTTAACTGGTAAGATGTGTCTTAGGAATTTTATATGAATAGTTTCAATGATATCGATGTTTTTCATAACCCCATATTTTCGCACCCGTATAAGAGAATCGGGAGTACAATGGAATCAAATAGTTTTTAATTTGCATTCTATTGAAAAGTTATTGTCTTTGGATTTAGACAGAACAAAGTACATTGCTTTTGTTGCCTTTTGAGTTAGTAGTTTTTTTGCTTGTATTAAATTTATTTAGTTTGGTAAAAGTAAGACCTAAGTATTTATATTCTTTTACGTTTTCAAGCACATCATGTCCAAGTATAAAAACTTTCTTGTAATCATTACTGGTGCCATTGAAAATGATTATTTTAGTTTTACTTGCATTTACTTTGAGTTTCCATTTATTGCAATATTGTGAAAAGACATTTAGGGATTGTTGTAAGTCAGAGGCGTTTGATGCGAGAAGCGCAGTATCGTCAGCATATAATAAACATAAAAAGTAAAGAGCTGTTTTATCGAACGTTTCATCTCTATCCAGGGATACCCCAGTACAATTTTGGTTTTTAAGTAATTATCTAGATCATTTAAATACAGGGAAAACAGGACAGGCGACAAATTTTCTCCTTGTCGGACACCGATGTTGCATGGAAATAGCTCAGAGGTTTCGGTTTTTGTACAAATACATGACTTTATTCCTTGATACATTTGATAAATTATTTTAAAGAATTTTCCATTAATATTATTTTCTAACAGTTTCTGCCATAGGCAAGTTCTAGAAATAAGATCAAAAGCTTTTTGGAAATCTACAAAAGCACAAAATAATTTCCTTTTTCTTGTCTTTAAAATTTCTATCAGAGAATGTATATTAAATAGATGGTCGGTAGTAGAGTAGCCTTTTCGGAAAGCAGTCTGAGATTCATTCAGTATATTATTTTCTTCAATAAAAGCATTTAATCGGTTTATTTAAAATTGTGGTGAACAGTTTAGAGATGCAACAGAGCAATGTTATTGGTCTATAATTTTCTGGTAACGAACGATTTCCTTTATTTTTAAAAATGGGTTTAATTAATCCAGTCAACCATTCATTGGGAAAAACACTATTGTCGAAGATTATGTTAAACAGTTTAATATAGATTGGTAGTATTATGCCGGCAGTTGTTTTAATGTATTCATTAATGATATTGTCGATTCCAGGTGCCTTACCGTTTTTCAGTTGTTTTATAGCATTTAATATTTCATTTTCTTCAATTCTACTGTTTAAAACATTTTCACTATCTGAGTCTATGTTTATTAAAGTTTATTTTGTTTTCGTTATCGTCCGATTCGCCTTTGTTTAGAGTTTGGAAAAAATGATAGAAAACATCTAACGGTGGTAAGTTATTATCTTCGTTAGGTCGTTTTTAGTAGTTTGTAAAAGCTTTTGGGTCGTTTGTCGTCAATTGTCGCATTTGTTTTTCAATATTAAATCTTTGGACGGAATGTTCTTTCAGCAAGGACTTTTTATACGTTTTACTTGCATTAATTAATCTTTGTTTATTTTCTAAAGTTATTCTTGAGTTATACGTTTGTTTGGCCTCATGATATTTTCCGCGTAGAATTCGACAACTGTGTGGTCTTACCGAACAGCGATTGGTTACCTTTGAGTTTTAACACGTCGCTTGATCGTGCAAGATCGTGCATGACCTAGAGTCGATTCAGCCGCATCTAAAAATAGTTTTTTCATAGCCTGTGTTGCAGTATATCGACACGTGTTTGAATGTCAACAGACTGATTATCAAGCATTGTGGATATGATTTCGATGAGTCCTGGTTAATTTTATTTTTAAAATTCTGTTGATTTTTTCAGGTTTCCATTTACTTGGCTTTTTGTTAGCTGAATATGTCATACAATTAGAAGTATCGTTATCGTTAGCATGTTTATCAACATTTAAGCTAAGTATTAAAGCACAATGTACATCTGAAAAAAGTGGGTCAAACTCACATACATCAAATGTTTAGCTATTTTTAATAAATGATGGTTGCCAATGGCATAATCAACAACACTGCTATCTTTACAAGTCAATTTTCCTATGTTTTTATCATGTCCTAATCTGCCATTTAATATATATAAATTGTGTGACTTACATATATTTAATAGTTTAATACCATGACTGTTTACTTTGCCAATATCTTGACTTGCTCTTTCTATGGGAATATTATATGATTCTAATTTGTATATGTCATTAAAAAAATCTAACATATAATTTTCCATGTTGTTCAGTATGTCAATGTCTGTATTAATTACAGTGTAATCTGGGAAACAATTTGTTCTAGCATTAAAATCACCTAGTAGTAAAAGTGGGCTATGTTCTTCTATGTGTTCAATAAGTTCACTTTCAATAATGTCAAAAATATTTTCTTTATAGTATGGGGATCCAATAGGAGGAATGTATACAACACCGATGGTTAGTTTTCCGTGAAGACCTGTAATTTCCGTGGGAATGCTAAACCAAGACACATATTCAGAATTATTTGTGATATTGAAATCTATAGTAGAAGACAATTCATTTTTTATACCAATGGCTATTCCACCTGATGAATTTAATCTTTTTTCCCTGTTATTCAGAAGGAAGGTATAGCCAGGTAATAATGTTGACATGCTGATGATAACTAGTTTAACGTGCCCATATACCACTAGGGTTTCGAACACGCCCATCCCGAGTCCGACCTCCGATAAGATCGGTGGCCTGACTCGGGATGGAGGGGGGGGGGGGGTAGAAACTGGGCAGAATTTTGAAAATAGCAATTAGTAAAGAAGTTAATAGATAAAAAAATAAAAAGGTTACAAGCCAAAAATAAAAAAGAATTGACTGCTCGGTCGAATATTTATATAATTTGGAGCATTTTAGAAGGACAGTCCAAAATTAAATAAGAGAAAGAAGAGAGGATCGGACTATTTAATAATATTTAAAAAAAAGAAGAAGTAATTTCGACATAAAATTTTGAACGCAGATCTAAAAGTTTAAAGTCCGATCGATATGTCCACGCGAGTGGCCTCGTTAAGGCCGTTTGGGTGCACAGCATCTACGGGGAGGTGATGTTGTTCCTCTCCTCAAAGTGAGGCACCAGTCTACCTGTAGCTGTGGGTGTTAAGGCAGTGGACCATCTGTGGTTACTGGGCGCCGGTGACGATCTTCATGATTCTGTGGATGGTTTGTTTTATCCATGTCATGGCTGAGGAATCCCTGTCGGTAAAGATCATCCCGGCGCGACGTCACACTATAGCTTCCACTCCCCGTAGTTTTTGACCGTGTGGATGGTGACCTGGTGGCCATCGGGAAACGTCTTGAAGTTTTCTTCGTAGACCCCGCCTGGCAGTCTGTCGGGGTCCGTGACGTCTCCCACCAAGTACTTAGAGTACTGGCTTTGATTTTCCGCGCTGCCACTCTCCAGTCACCCGAAGAGGAAGTAGAAGGCCGCGTCCTTGGCTGGTTGGTTCCTCCGGGGGGGGTCACGGCCTTCCTCTTGACAGCCCAACATCCAGAGTCGCCGTCGCGGAGTCCCCCGTGGGTGGGGGTCTCGACGCAGACGAACGACGAGCGGGAACAGGTGACGCTGGTCGCGGTGCACTGGTTGGCTGCTCCACTTCCCGCATCTGAACAGTTGGTCCGGCTGGTTGGCGAGTCGCCTCCCGTCGATCCGTCCGGTTTGGTCGTGGTGGGGGCGGCGACGCAGACGGAACCGCCACTGGCGGTTGAGCCGCCAGCTTTGTCCCCGCCTGAGCCGCCCCTGGCGCACGTTTCCTCTTCCTAGTTCCTTTCCTCTTGGCTGTAGCCGCGTCGCCATACACCAAGGTCACGGTTGCCCGTGACCCGGTGTACGCGACGCGGTACTCCAACAGCGATCCATAACTAGCGATCAGTCCCCCCAGGTGGGGGGGGGGGGGGGGGGGGGGGGGGTAAGTTGAGAGCGCATGAAACCACGTCTAACTTCATCGCTGGCCAAACTGAGAGTCCTGTTGACATGCAGTCTGTTTGATCTGTTTTTGTTTCAGTAAAACAAAGGATATCATACTTAGATATAAATTCTACAAATTCAGGGATTTTTAGTTTACTTCTCAAACCACACACATTAATACTAATAACAGATAATTGAGTATTTTCACAACTGTCACAAGAAGTCAGTGGATTGGGCTTGTTTTGGTATATTTCCCCAGCTACATAAGGTTGATCAGTTTTGACGGTGCTCATACAGGGTGGGTTAACATTTGTGGTGCTAATAGGAACCGTATGTACATTTATGGTATTGATATAACATGGGTCAATATTTGATATACTATCACAAAACATATCAGCATTTGGGGTAATAACAGAAGGTAAATATACATTTGTAGTACTGACACACGGTGGGTTGACATTTATAGGTATATTATTAAATGGATTTTACATGTAAATATACATTTGAATAGTAGGGTGGGGCTAACATCTGTGGTGCTAATAGGAACTATATGTACATTTGTATAGTATTATCATAATGTGGATCAGTATTTGATGTACTATCACAAGGTATATCAACATGTTTGGTTCTAACAGGAGATAAATATACATTTGTAGTACTACAACAAAGACGAGCTAATATAATTTGTAAGCAAATTAATTCATTGCAGTTAAGTATACATTTGAGATACTATCACAGAGTGGGTCAACATGTGTTAACATATCATTAAACTGCAGGTGGATGTACATTTGAAATATTATCACAAGGTATGCTAACATCTGTAGTACTAGCAGGAGGTAAGTATACATTTGTAGTACCACCACAAGGTGATCTAATATTTGTAGACAGAGTATCAGCCGAGGGTAAATATACACTTGAAATATAGAGTTGTTCAACATATTCATTTGAATTATTATCACAGAGTGGGTTGTTGCTACTATTACAATTACTGGGTGGGTTAGTATTGTGAACTTTTTTGAGAGGTGTCTCAACTGTACTAATACTATCAGCAGTAACATGGCTCATGCTATCAGGTGAATCACAAGGTAAGTTATTTGCTATAGCAACATTACTTAAATTACCACTGTCACAGGCTACATCAATATTAGATAATATATCATAAGGTATTGTGGGACTGTGAACATGCTCACCTGTTAAGTTAGTGCTTCCAATTATACCATTATGTAGATCAGGATTTCTATCATGTAAACAAACATTGTAGAAGCTATTGGAATATGGTGCATGTATATCACATGTCAATATAGTATCATGTGGTAAGATTTTATTACTGCTAGTGCCATTCTTACCTTGTAGGTAGGTATTTCTGTCAAATGAACCAACATTGTAAAAACCACTAAAACTTGGTGTATCATTTGTACTTACATGTATGTCATCTGACAGCAAGTCAGTATTACTACTGTAAGTCAAACATGTATTGTCTTTTAAGTCTGTGTTGCCAAAATTGAAACAAGGTGAGTTAATATTACTTATAATATTACTAGCTTGTGTAGGGTTGGTAACATCACAAAGTGAACCAGTAGAATGTGTTTTACCACATATACATAAAGGTAATGTCCTGTCATGGAAAATATTTTTATTATATATATCTCTGTACATTGCATTGGAGTTAGTGTTTCCTGATATGGAATGGTTTGGTCCATTGCTTATACAGTGTTGGCTGGGGTTGATATTGATTTGAGACAGTTTTGAGATGGGGGACACAGTTTATGGCTCCATGACATCCCTAACTGGAAGACATAGCATTCAGAGGGGCAAATTGTTCATATCCTCAAACACTGGAACATGGGTGGGAGTTGTTATTCTGTATCTTTTTCTGGAAGGGCCACCTGCTGTTGCTGCTTCTGTTTGGAACTTGGTGTCTTGGGGTAATTATGGTGTTCAGGGGTTGGGTGTAGCCATCTTCTGGGAAGTATTCTCTCGTTTCCCTTCTATAAAGAGTCTATCCACTTTCAGGAAAGCTTTTTTTTTTATTTCCTCCTGGCTTCCCTGTATACAGGGTACAATTCTTTACGCCTTTCCGCAATTTCTCGTTGGTACTGGTCATTGATATACCATAGGGTTTACCTGCTAGTTTTTGAGGCTGCATTTTTTAATTTTATCCTTGTCTTTGAGGTGTTGAAAATGTGCAACAATTGATCGTGGTTTTTCCATGGGATTCACGATATGGCCCGAGTCTGTGTGTGACTTGGATGGGAATTGCAATCAGGAATATCAAGTTCTTTCTTTAAAAATTTCCTGCAGAACTTCTTCAGTAAATTTTCTGTATGGCCTTGATCAGGGATTCCGGAGAATATCAGGTTAAAGCGCATTAGACCTTGTTTGCAGGTAAAAGAATCTCATCAGAAGGCGATGATTTTTCAGACTGTGTGTCGTAAGGTCTTGGGATAAGTGAGAAAATATCACTACTAGCAGTTTTTTGCAGTGTGGTTTTTAATTCGTTAACTGATTGTTTTAATTCATTGCTTTTCGCTAGTGATTGTATCAAATGAGTTGCTTATGATTGAACAGCTTTGTTCGACTTTATTAACTCGTTCGTTTGTAGCAACCAGACTGTTTCTAATACTTTCCAAAGAGCTTTCTATTGTGCATATTTAGGGAATTCATTGCTTCGAGCTTATCAGTTCGTCTGTATATCTCAGGTTGTTGGGATTGTAGTAAGGCGGTGCAATTTGGTCGTACAGGTTTTAGAACCCAAGGTGGTGGTGACGCAGATGTTTGTTGTGTCAGTCCTGTTGACATTTCGCCGGTGGATGGAATTCCAGAAAATGAACATAGCGAAGGTGGCGCTGTTGTGGTTGTTGTGTTTGAAATGTGCACGAAGGGTTGTTATTTGTCCGGTAGTCAATGTGCGGCTGGAAGATTCATGTGCATTGTATTTACCTGTGCCAACCCAGTCATACGTTGGGTGGGGTCTTTTGTTCTGTGTCGCGGCCGCCATTGTTGACACTGCGGACGATCGTCGGCTACCTGATTGCTTCCCTGGTTTACTACCTCTTCGCATAGTATGTTGCATCCACGATAATACAGAGGCATACACAAACTGTTTCTGCTTTCTCAATATGTAAATAGCTGACTTACGTTTTAATTTATCATAACAAATGAAGTATTTTGCACCACCGAATTTTTGTTGTCCAAACCGCCATCTTGTCACGTCATCAGGATTGTAATCGATTACATTTTTTCATGTACTCGCAATCGTAATCGATTACATTGTTTGAGAATGTCATGTAATCGCAATCGTAATCGATTACATTGTTTGAGAATGTCATGTAATCGCAATCGTAATCGATTACATTGTTTGAGAATGTCATGTAATCGCAATCGTAATCGATTACATTGCTAATGTAATCGTAATCAGCAATTACTTTCATGATTACTCATAATTATTTACTAAACTTAAATGTGTTTAGCATTAACTCCAGTAACAATGCCTATAGAAAACAATGCCAGAAAATGAACATAGCGAAGGTGGCTGTTGTGGTTGTTGTGTTTGAAATGTGCACGAAGGGTTAGTTATTTGTCCGGTAGTCAATGTGCTGGCTGGAAGATTCATGTGCATTGTATTTACCTGTGCCAACCCAGTCATACGTTGGGTGGGGTCTTTGTTCTGTGTCGCGGCCGCCATTGTTGACACTGCGGACGATCGTCGGCTACCTGATTGCTTCCCTGGTTTACTACCTCTTCGCATAGTATGTTGCATCCACGATAATACAGAGGCATACACAAACTGTTTCTGCTTTCTCAATATGTAAATAGCTGACTTACGTTTTAATTTATCATAACAAATGAAGTATTTTGCACCACCGAATTTTTGTTGTCCAAACCGCCATCTTGTCACGTCATCAGGATTGTAATCGATTACATTTTTTCATGTACTCGCAATCGTAATCGATTACATTGTTTGAGAATGTCATGTAATCGCAATCGTAATCGATTACATTGTTTGAGAATGTCATGTAATCGCAATCGTAATCGATTACATTGTTTGAGAATGTCATGTAATCGCAATCGTAATCGATTACATTGCTAATGTAATCGTAATCAGCAATTACTTTCATGATTACTCATAATTATTTACTAAACTTAAATGTGTTTAGCATTAACTCCAGTAACAATGCCTATAGTTTTTTTTTTAGAACTATTATTTGCCTTGAGAAACAGGGGATCATAACGTCTGGATTATCAAACGAATGTTACCCAGGGGATGAAGACACACATTCACATAATTGTATTTATCGTGTTTACGTTTACGATAAAACCACTTGAATGAATACAGTGTTCTAGCTAGCAATATATAAAAGGGCGCTGCACCATGTCCCAGTTTTGTGTCCTAATTCATTGCCGTATATATGTTTTTATAATAAAACACTTGCGTTCCTCTGAATGCATATACAGCGTTATCACGGGTCGGAATTCAACATGTCATGTCATGTCATAGGGTTTTACGTGCACATTCAGAACAAGCTGTTGTAGCGCACGCCTGTCGTGGGCACAAGAGCCGGCCTTGGCCGGCTCCTCCGTCCATGACAGGAAAGGTTGGGGGAGGGGAGAGGAGGGACCGCCTGCACTGGCAGGTGCAAGGGAGCACCAGCAGCCCGACCGAATCGGTAGCAGGCGGGTGGGGGTGGTGGTGGTGCTATGGAATTTTGAATGGAGCCGTTAATGCCAAAGAGAAAGTGAGTGCGCAATTTTGATTGAGGAAGTTTGGCGCAATTTTGAACGGTCAGTCGAAAGGTAAATGGCTGAGCTAGCATAGGTTTTGATATTAGTGAATCGAGAGTAGCTCGTTAATTATAGACCTTTTGAATTCAACTAAGGAACGCTGGACAATATCTCGTTTTGTCACAGGTGTGAAAGTCCACCAATGGTACCATGGTAAACTTGATTTTCTTTTGTTAGTGGTTACGACTGCAGACGGGCAGCCAGCCAGTCGTATCAAGCTTGATTCCATGGGCAGACACAACCACAAATAACGTAACTAATTAAGCAAACACCCAGCTGAAAGTAGTCTATCACGATAAACCTTGTCTTTTGGATGATGTAACGTTTTTGTTTCCCGAAAGCGAGTTTGACAGGGAGGCGCCTAATGGACCCAGATACTTGTAATTTTCACCGATATCGGAGCAAGCATGACTGTTTTCACTCTCATCGACTTGTGCACATGACGAAATCAATTTAATTATTTATTTACTTGTTTGTTCTTTTCTTTCGAAATAGAAAAAACATGATATTTAAGTGGAGGAGAAATGGTATACGTTCTACAAACAATGGATCAGGGTTCTTTATTCTTTCCCCCCTCGTTCGGTCACTAAGGCTGGGGGGGGGTTTGGGGAGGCGCCCTCGGGACTTCAGGGAGATACGTTTCACTCTCATCGACTTGCCAGACGAAATAAAACGCTGAAATAAAATGACATGAAGAAGAGGAGAATCGAAACTGGATAAGGGTGGGGTTCTATTGGGTGGGGGGTGGGGTGGCACCGGAGGTTAGAGTTTTGGCGCTAAGGCGTAGGCGATTAGGCCTAGGGAGAGATAGGTTTGTCCGGGGCGATCCCGCCCCCCTCTCTTTTTTTGGCCGGGTCCCCCCCCACGCCAAGGTTACCGATAGAATTGATTGTCCTCTTTAAATTAAATGGTCATGCAGGGCCTTCCTGAGAACAAGGTTGAGCCCCCAAGTGTCACCAATACCTTCCTTCTCCCAGGGCTAGTAATAGATATTTAATTTTAGGCAGCCCGATCAAATAGCGAACAAAATTAGTAGACTAGAGCATATATATTATAGTTAATTATTTAGAACTGCGCTCAAAATTAAAAAAAATGTATAAAGTAAATTGGCCCTTTTATTTTTATGATTTAGAATTAAAATTCAAAATTGCCCCTTAAATTTTTGTCCCGAGTCGGATTTTCCGTGTATGTGTGTGTGTGTGTGTGTGGGGGGGGGGGGGGGGGGGGGGGGGGGGGGGGGCTAATTTTTATAGTTGTTCCATCGTCAGGTTTCCGTATTAGCATTATAAGACATTCTAAAGTCCCGAAATAAAAACTGGCAAAAAAACTGGCGAGATATATATATATATATATATATATATACATATTGTTGTAGCCGCGTCCCAAGGATATCAACAATGTCCAGAGAATATAAATAACATCAACAGACAACAAAGCCAAAGTGTTCCAGTTACAAGAATTATAAATTTATTTAAAAATTATGTGTAAATGAAAATAAAGTTAATGTTCGCGGGTAAGTTTCCAACAGATAGATAGATCTCTTCCTTTCAGCTGTAGTTATATTAAACCAGCGAGGACTGTATTTCCAATAAATGTAGGCCTACACTTAACTACAACTTGCAGTTGCTTATAAATAGTAGGCTACTTCCATAAAACAAGTTAATTAAATAGAGATTATTTTATTAAGTTAATAAAATTTACTTTAAAAATATAAGTTAAAATTATTCCAGTGTCAATTTAAATGTATTTAATGTAATAAAGTTGGACAATTTGAACAAGGGGACATGATTTTAATGTGTGTTTGTCAGACCGCGAATGAGCGAGAGAACAACCGTTGACGTCAGGTCAGGTCAGGTCAGAGTATTTAACGTGCACATTCAGAATAAGCTGTTGTAGCGCACGCCTGTACTGGGCACAGGTGCCTCCTCCGTCCAGGACAGGAAAGAGAAGGGGTGGGGTGGGTTGAAGGGGGTGGGGGACCGCCTGCACTGGCTGGTGCAAGGGAGTACCAGCAGTCCGACCGGGGCCGGTAACAGGCGGAGGCTGGTATGGTGCTATGGAATTTGAAAAGTCCCGTAGGATGAAGCCAAAGAAAATGGGTGCGCATTTTAGTGAAGGGAATTAGGCGCAATTTTGAACGGTCAGCCGAGATAAAAATTAGGAGCTACATATAGTTTTGGAAGATTAGTATTCCGAGAGTAGACCTAGATGGCGTTGAGTTGTCTCACTAGGTTGCCCATAGGGCCCTTAAACGGACCTGATCTGTTCAGATCGTGCCATGAAAACCCAGGGGATAATTAAATAGAGATTATTTTATTAAGTTAATAAAATTTACTTTAAAAATATAAGTTAAAATTATTCCAGTGTCAATTTAAATGTATTTAATGTAATAAAGTTGGACAATTTGAACAAGGGGACATGATTTTAATGTGTGTTTGTCAGACCGCGAATGAGCGAGAGAACAACCGTTGACGTCAGGTCAGGTCAGGTCAGAGTATTTAACGTGCACATTCAGAATAAGCTGTTGTAGCGCACGCCTGTACTGGGCACAGGTGCCTCCTCCGTCCAGGACAGGAAAGAGAAGGGGTGGGGTGGGTTGAAGGGGGTGGGGGACCGCCTGCACTGGCTGGTGCAAGTGAGTACCAGCAGTCCGACCGGAGCCGGTAACAGGCGGAGGCTGGTATGGTGCTATGGAATTTGAAAAGTCCCGTAGGATGAAGCCAAAGAAAATGGGTGCGCATTTTAGTGAAGGGAATTAGGCGCAATTTTGAACGGTCAGCCGAGATAAAAATTAGGAGCTACATATAGTTTTGGAAGATTAGTATTCCGAGAGTAGACCTAGATGGCGTTGAGTTGTCTCACTAGGTTGCCCATAGGGCCCTTAAACGGACCTGATCTGTTCAGATCGTGCCATGAAAACCCAGGGGACACTCGTAGCAATTGTGTATGTCCAATGCCAATGCCAAAAATGTTAACGTGCACATTCAGAGCAAGCTGTTGTAGCGCACGCCTGTCCTGGGCACAAAACCGGCCTTGGCCGGTTCCTCCGTCCAGGACAGGAAAAGGTGGGGATGGGAAAGAGGAGGAACCGCCTGCACTGTCAGGTGCAAGGGAGCACCAGCAGTCCAACCGTAGTTGGTAACAGGCGGGAGGTGGTATGGTGCTATGTAATTTGGAATGTCCCGTAGGATTAAGCCAAAGAGAAATGGTGCACATTTTAATGAAGGAATTTTGGCCCAATTTTGATGGTCGTTCTGGTAGGGAGCTACGTATAGGTTTGGATCTTAGTAGGCTGAGAGTAGCTCGTGTATGTCCATTGACTTCAGCCTTTTATACATTTTCATAAGTACCAAGTGACGTCATAACAGCCAATCAGAAATTACGTTAGGCTAGGAAGAGATCTACCTTTACACAATAAATATCATTTCTCAGCGTACAAGGATATAGTTCCTAAAAACACTAATATGACAGAAATCAGATTTACAGTTATTATCTCAATTAATTAATAAAATGATTTGCCATAATGTACAAACAATATTAGGATACGTTTAACTAAGAAAATAGCTAATCGATCGTAGGCCTACAAGATTTGGAGAAAAATAAACTTTACTGAAGGGCAAGGTCAATCCCGGAGCCATGTTAAAACGGTCGATCAAACGGAAATTTATCCCAGGTTTATTTATGAGCCCATGCGATGTTTTCAGTGTGTAAGTACACACACTTTGCAATTGAGGAAATATTTACATCAATAATATTAATGTTGTGTCATAGCTTTTATATGCACATGAATTTAGTAATTAAATAAAGTCGAAGGCCGCAAGGCCAAAACACGGACTTCAAACATTAAATTAACACATTTAGCGATCGTAATATACTAATATCCCATAAATAAATTACGGCAACTATTTACAAACATAGCTTTATACACTATAAACATATTACAATACAACTAAATGTAGCTCGCATTATACATCCAAACGATCACTAATAACAATAGTTACGTAATGTAGTTTTTGTCTATAGTGCGCGACACGACAAACGACACTACTAAGAATATCATTAAACAATAACTATAATAAATGACATAGTTCCAGACATTACACAATACAAGCAAATATGCAAATAATTACTACTAAATGTAAAAATAAATATTCTGTTTTGTCAAATATTAAAACTACTTGAGAAAAGTCCAGGTCACAGCATACAGCAAAATTGTTGGACAGCCATGATATTATATATATATATATATATATATATATATATATATATATATATATATATATATATATATTATATATATATACATACGCACACACACACACACACACATACATATTACTGTAACTCATTATTATTAGTGGGACCAGAATGAGTGGACAAAAAACACTAAAGTGGACGGATCGTCTAGAAAGTCGTTAATCTATCAGGTATTACCAGTGTAAATCAGTTTATTGTCTATATATACACAACGTTAACCAGTGTTTCCCCCCACCTCCACCCCCCACCCCCACCCCACCCCCCCATAGAGGCAAATGGCGTAGCTATGTCTTTAATTTGTGAAAATAAGCGCTTTGTCATCATAGGCGTACGGGCTCCCATGTTTGTAATGGGGCAGCCTGATTTTTTGTCCGAATTAAACAAAAATGCCCGAATCTGGATAACAACATTTATTCATATTAAAATTACTGCCAAATAACTATATAGGGTTGCATACGAATCACTACGCATTCTTACTAATATCGTGGGTAGAATAATAGAAATACATGGTGAAAAGGCGCATATTTTGCCCGAATATCTCTATATTTTTTGGCCCTAATTTGAGGATTTGCCTCAGCACTAGGAGGGCAGTTGCCCTCCCCGATCCTGCCTCCTGTCCTGTACGAGTATGTCTGTCATCGTGTAAGCGCCTTAAAAATCAATTGCCGCTACGCTTTAATTGGCCATGTGTGACAATAGATTGTTGGTTGGAACCACTTTCCAAATATATTCGTACACAAGAATTCACACCTCTAATAGTTGAATCATGCCCTCAGTACCTGACTAGGTGCGAGACTCTTAACCCTCCGTGCTAGTCTACTGTCCAAAAAACCCCACCACACAACCCTGTGTGTTAGTTTGTTGTCTAGATATATTGTCACAATGCTAAATTTCAACTTTATAACAATATGGATTATATCTGTATATTTACAAGTGTTAATTAGAACTAGTTATCTGGTAATCTGACGACTGCCGTGGTATCCCCTTAGGTAGCGAGTTGCCAATCAAACTAATGAGTGCAAAGCACTAATTAAATATGTAACGAGCAATCACAGACACGGTGTAGTTTAATTATTGTCACGGGTATGGCAGGCGTCTGAACGAGTACACAGAACAGACCAGAACTTTATTAGACTCAGGCTGTTGTAATAATAATAATAGGAATACATTGCTTGATTACACTTTCCTGCCCCGAATCAGGCCCCCGATCATATCGGAGGCCGGACTCGGGATAGGCGTGTTCGAAACCATAGAGGTATATGAGCACGTAAAACCCTAAGTCTAAGCTTGATACACATATGAATACAAATACAAATACAGTACATGGTATTACATTAAAAAGATATGTATACTAACAATATAAATACATGATATTACATTATAGAGATATGTGTATTAACAATATAAATACATGATATTACATTATAGAGATATGTGTTTTAACAATATAGATACATTCTGTGGTATAACAGAGTAGAGATATATTGTAAACTATAATTATTCAGAATATTTCAGTTACAACTGTGTACTTTACATTTCTTGATATTACAATATATAGATATAAATATGTAGTGCTTTAAATTTTTATAAACGTGTATAACTTGATGTAAAAAAAAAAAAAAAAAAAAAAGAAAAAAAAAAAAAAGTTTCATAAATTGACACTAAAGATGTAAAATAATGTAATACGATTTAAAATATATCAAGTATAGTTGTATGTTGACCTTTAGTTTCATTAACTGGTTAAAGTCCGGTAATTTTGGTTGTTGTTGGGTATTGTTTTTATTATGGTCGTTTAAATACTTGAAAAATTATATTCATGAATTCATTTAGCAAATGTTTTTAGTGTGCTTATTCTTTTACTGCTCATAACTTCTCTAAATTTATATAAATGTATATATTTGGTCGGATATAATAATATGGACGTAAACATTCTTTCCGGGTATTATTGAAAAAAACTATATACAAACAAATAATGAAATTCGTCTCCTATATCGTTTTCATCACATATAGTACAAAGTCTATATTCTAGTAGAACTGTATTCCAGTGTCCAGTCTCAACAGGTAAATAATGGTTAGAAGTCCTAAATTTTATCATAACGGACCATACTTTTTCAGGAATAATATTAAGATAATTTTCAAAATTTAGTTGCTCTTTGAAATGTTCGTAGGTTTTACCTCTCGATGACTCTGAAATATAATTTTTTCATGTTTGTAAATATTGGTCGTTTTGTCTTATGCTGTTGTGATAGCCATTTTAAAGATAGAAAGGTTTCTGACAACCATATATTACTCATTCCTAGATGATCTAATATATTTTTAACAGCAGCAATCCAGTTATAGTTAGTTCCATTGCTAATATGGTCTCTCATCATTGATTTGTATAATAATAGAGATAGTGTAGACTGTTTCCCCGAGATGACTCGTGCCCAATAACAAATTAATCTTTTGTGGATAGTCAACTCGACTGGTATTCTACCAAGTTCACCATATAACATGAAAAATCAGGTCGCTTTTTAACAGGAAGAATATGTCTAGTAAAATTGATTTGAACAGAGTTATAGATGTCGTTGTTTTCGAATCCCCATATTTCACAGCCATATAGTAATAATGGCAGAACCATCGAGTCAAACATTTTGAGTTCACACTCGATTGATAGATGACTATCGTTTGCTTTTGCCTGAACGAAATACATGGCCTTTGTCACCTGCTGTTTAAGTTTAATCTTAGTATTTTAAAAGTTATTTGGTTTAGTAAAAGTGGCACCTAAATATTTGTATTCTTTGACATTTTCGAGAATAGTTTTTCCAATCTTAAAAGTATATTTATAATCTTTAGAATTTCCATTAAAAATTAATACTTTTGCTTTTGTAGTATTTACAGTGACAGTTTTGTGTCAAAATCATAACTTATTATTACATGTTGGAGTTGAAAATAACAACCTACAAAGCAACTTGTGACGTTTGTTCCTTCATTTATATTCTACTCTGTTAATATCATACTATAGCGCAACACCGCACTGGCAATATACACTCTTGAAATGATTGAAAGTAAATAAAAATACAAGCTTCCGATATCTAGGAAGGAAGGAAGGAAATGTTTTATTTAACGACACACTCAACACATTTTATTTACGGTCATATGGCATCAGACATATGGTTAAGGACCACACAGATATTGAGAGAGGAAACCCGCTGTTTCCAATTAATGGGCTACTCTTTTATATGCACCATCCCACAGACAGGATAGTACATATCACGGCCTTTGTTACACCAGTTGTGGTGCACTGGCTGGAACGAGAAATAGCCCAATAGATCCACCAACGGGGATCGATCCTAGACTGACAGCACATCAAGCGAACGCTTTACCACTGGGACGCCCCTCGATATCTAGGAATAAAACATGTTATTACTAATCAATAAAATGTATTTGAGACCAGCTGCAATAGCCAATTTTAGATGGACCAAATCTAAATTACAAAGCGATTATCACATTTAAAATCGTATCTCTTACAGTCAAACGGGTAGTTTTGACAAAGTTGTAACTGCTCCCTTAAATAACTGTCAGGTGCTACTTTCTTAAATAACTGTCAGGTGCTGCTCTCTTAAATAACTGTCAGGTTCTTAGTTCATATAATGACTATACCGCTCCCCAACATGATAGATTATTCCTCCATCTATGTACGACATCACAACCACCTTCCTTTGCCCGACTTCCAAAAAACTTTCATACGGGGCATATTTCAAAAGTGGTCAACACCAGACCCAAAAATTCAAATTAGGAGCTCAAGCTAGATTTTGCTTTCAATAATTCTGTACATGTAAACTAAAATCCTGTTTAATGTACTAACACAGCGTAATTTTTCTTAGGAATGTTAATGAATGAACAGAAGTCGCAAGTTGGTGATATAGGTTCTTGTATTTTACTTTCAAGCATAAAACATGATTAAATCAGTTAACAACATGGTGGTACATATCAAATATATATGTCTAAGCTTTCAGGTGAACGATAGAGTTGACACTGCGACTGAGAACCCCAAGGGTCTGCCCCTAGCTCTCACCTCCTCGGTCCATCTCTGGGTCTCTCTTTTTATAGGATCCGGCTCCAATGATTACGTCTTCATGTTCCTTGGGAATTTATCTCAATGTCACATGATAAATTGTGATCGCTAACTACTGACATAATTAATAGCTATGCTTGTTGGCAGACCGGGTATCAGCTGCGGGCCACCATTACAACATCCGTAGTTTTCTTGATGCTAAAATTTAGTTTCACAATAATTGGTCTGATTGCTAGCATATATATAAAGCACATTTGAATATAGTTGTAACAGTACTATAAACAATAGGAATACCAGAAACACATGATGTACAAGTAATAATATTCTAACTGACACCAAACGAGTATTTTGAAATATACTCTGCAGATAGACCCACAACTAGTGATATTTCGCCAGATCGTTGACATACGAGTCTTCTTCCAGCAGTTGTCGAGCTGTCGGCCTCTGCTTTCTGTCGTACTGGAAGATCTTGAGGAGAAGCATTTGGAGATCTTCAGGAGCTCGCTCACTTAGAGAGTAGCCCTGGTGGATCGCTTTCTCTTCAGCCACCTTGAACGTGGCCTGAGGACCCTCCATATCATGGTAAGGGGGATGTCCCGTCGACAGCTCCACCACAACACAGCCGAAACTCCTGCAAATATAGAGATAATGAATAATAAGGAGGGTGTCGCGTCGACAGCTCCACCACAACACAGCCAAAACTCCTGCAAATATAGAGATAATGAATAATAAGGAGGGTGTCGCGTCGACAGCTCCACCACAACACAGCCAAAACTCCTGTAAAATAGAGATAATGAATAATAAGGAGGAGGGTGACCCGTCGACAGTTCCACCACAACACAGCCGAAACTCCTGTAAAACTAGAGATAATGAATATTAAGGAGGAGGATATCCCGTCGACAGCTCCACCACAACAGCCGAAACTGCTACAAATATAGAGATAATGAATAATAAGGAGGAGGTTATCCCGTCGACAGCTCCACCACAACACAGCCGAAACTCCTGCAAATATAGAGATAATGAATAATAAGGAGGGTGTCGCGTCGACAGCTCCACCACAACACAGCCAAAACTCCTGCAAATATAGAGATAATGAATAATAAGGAGGGTGTCGCGTCGACAGCTCCATGGCCAAAACTCCTGAAAATAGGGAAATGAATAATAAGGAGGGTGTCGCGTCGACACCACAACACAGTCAACAGCAAATATTCGACAGCCACCACAACACAGCCGAAACTCCTGTAAAACAGAGATAATGAATATTAAGGAGGAGGATATCCCGTCGACAGCTCCACCAAACCCGAATCTGCTACAAATATAGAGATAATGAATAATAAGGAGGAGGTGTATACAAACACAGCCTCATCCTGCATAGATAATGAATAAGAAGGGTGACCCGTCGATCCACCACAACCCAGCCGAAACTCCACAGTATCAATAACTCGACAGCTCCACCAAACCCGAAACTCATCCACAGTATCAGAACTGTACACTAGTAACCCTCATCCACAGTATCAGACCTGTAACCAAAACCCTCATCCACAGTATCAGAACTGTATCCAAAACCCTCATCCATCCACAGTGTGAGAACTGTATCACCCAAAACCCTCATCCACAGTATCAGAACTGTAACAAAACCCTCATCCACAGTATCAGAACTGTAACAAAACCCTCATCCACAGTATTAGAACTGTAACCAAAACCCTCATCCACAGTATCAGAACTGTAACAAAACCCTCATCCACAGTATCAGAACTGTAACTAGAACCCTCATCCACAGTATCGGAACTGTAACAAAACCCTCATACACAGTATCAGAACTGCAACCAAAACCCTCATTCACAGTATCAGAACTGTAACAAAACCCTCATCCACAGTATCAGAACTGTAACCAGAACCCTCATCCTCAGTATCAGAACTGTAACCAAAACCCTCATCCACAGTATCAGAACTGTAACCAGAACCCTCATCCTCAGTATCAGGACTGTTACTGACAGTCAATACCACAGTACTGACATTCAGTTCCACGTCACATCTTTGAATTTTATACAGACATAACTATTCTAGTAATGAATTAAATTTGGTCTGAAACACCACGTGTTCCTTTCTTTCTTTCCATCAGTATGTGTATTAAGGGGTAAATTTAATAAATGTGTATGAATTAGATATAGTAAATATACTCTGTCAAGAAAGAAACGCATAGGTGATAGGCAAAGAAGAAAAGTGTTTGATTTTACAAAATATTGTGGGTTGTTTTTTTGTACAATGTTGCTGAATGACCATGTCTGTTAATGTTCCTGGAATGGGACAGCATGCTCAAATGCACCCTAAAACAAATTTAACGCACGTTGTGGCATGTTGTGCGACAATTGCAGAAAATCGGTGTGAAATGGTCAGATTTTGGCGAATGCACGTGAAACTCGGGGAAAAGATTGGGGTAGTGATGGGTATTTAAAGCTGCAATCCTCGCAATGATGCCTCATTTCCATTTTGACGTAGACGAGTTACAAGATGCCAAGACTAAGCCTGCCAAATCGAAACATTGCAATAGGCCGTCTCCAGTTAGGTGAATGGCAGTCAGCAGTCGCACGCCACATGAACGTCCATCAGAGCACCATTTCACGTCTCTGTGACAGGTACCAGCAGTTTCAATCAGCTGAAGACCGGCCCAGAAGTGGAATACCTTGCATAACAACTGCAGCACAAGATCGCTACATCCGGGTTCTGTACTTGCGTCACCGAACTGCCACAGCAACGAACACTGCTGGACGCATACCTGGTTTGGAGAATGTACAGGAGTGGAACTTGGGAAACTGGCGGCAAATATGGTTCAGCGACGAGTCACGTTTCCTTTTAAAGCGACGCGATGGACGACAACGTGTTTTCAGACGCCGCAATGAACATTTTGACAACTGCGTCGCCCAAGTTGACATATTTGGTGGAGGGAGTGTCATGATGTGGGGAGCCATCTCATACACCGGCAGAAGTGAACTTGTGTTCGTACAAGGCAACCTGACAGCTGTACGCTACCGAATTATAAAATGTTAAATTAAGTTTAACCAGTACCTCTCTAACATCATTCAGGGCCAAATTTACGAATCCTGTTTTCCTTAAAAGCAGGTGTATAAGCATTGTAAATGTATGTAGTTACATAAACAGGCATTGTAAATGTAGGTAGTTACATAAACATGCATTGTAAATGTAGGTAGTTACATAAACAGGCATTGTAAATGTAGGTAGTTACATAAACAGGCTTTGTAAATGTAGGTAGTTACATAAACAGGCTTTGTAAATGTAGGTAGTTACATAAACAGGCTTTGTAAATGTATGTAGTTACATAAACAGGCTTTGTAAATGTATGTAGTTACATAAACAGGCGTTGTAAATGTAGGTAGTTACATAAACAGGCGTTGTAAATGTATGTAGTTACATAAACAGGCATTGTAAATGTATGTAGTTACATAAACAGGCGTTGTAAATTGGGCACTCAATATTTTAAAAGCAGCTGGGGTTTTTAAAAAGTATTCCATTATTTTATAGTTAAGTTACATCGTTGTTTTACTGCTTCATAAAATAGGCAAACAATATATAACAATTAACTATACCATTATGCTTCTGACTATGACATTAAATAATTAAACTCTTGATTGTTAATATTTTACCACATATCGCTCGAGCGACCATATCTTTCTCCTTTGGACACCTCGGGTGCCATGTAGTGCCACGTTCCACATCCTTTGGTGATACTTGGCATAGACGAAGTCTTGTCTTTCATTTCTCTCGATATACCGAAGTCTGCAAGCTTAACGTCGCCACGATCGTCTAACAAGATATTTGCTGCTGTAATTAGAAGGGAAAAAAGAAAGAAAAAAAGTATTAAATTTGAATTAAGATAGATTTTTGAATACACAATTAACTGGTACGTCGTTTACAATATGATATAAAAAGCAAATGTACCCCTATAACTAGCAATTTGGCGAATTTGGTCAAAACATTTTTAGCCAAATTCATGTTTCAGCCAGTCAAATCAAAGTTAACAAAAGTAAGACTGAAATTATATATTTAAAAATCAAATTAACCTATTTTGGCGAACTAACAATGAGATAACTTCGTATCTTGGTGATTTGGCAAACTGGCTGCAATTGATCCAAATAGGATGTTGTACTATTCAGTGCTGTTGTAAATACAGTCGGACATGCTCAAATGGGCCACCTATTGTTAAAAGCTGTATTCTGTGATACCGTCTAATATTGTACAAATAATCAGCCACCTGTCTAAACATAAACCTCCCATTCAGTGACTCGAATTCGAACATGCTATCGAGATGCATTCCCATAGGCGACGCTTGACGTCATAATTATATCCAAACCCCTTTAAGACAATCGTCATTATGCGGTTGTTATGGTAATACTTATTTTACAATAGATATGGACAAGAAACATTGTATATTATTATTCAATGTCGGTAACACTCTCGATCTAAATGTTTTCTTCCTTATATTAAAGTCGTCCTACATAGTTCACATCCAGCGTATATTATTATTCAATTTCGGTTAACACTCTCAACCTGTAATGTTTTCTTCACGTTTATTAAAATGGAGTGAAAAAGCACATCTTTGTATATCGATAAATACAATGTCGGTATCCATGTCCCAATTGCTTGAAATAATTTTCTTCCTTAGTATTAAAGTGTCCCGTTAGATTTCTCGAATCACAAAAATATTACGTCACGACAATGTCGGTATCACGCACAGACTTGGGGTGCGTTTCCTTCACCTTCCTGGACATGTTCCAACTGTTCTGTCTCTGACATTAACGGAATGAGTTATTGAACAGGAATTACTTTCACGAAATGGGTGCTTCTGTTTTAGGAAGTGTTCTGCTGCAGCAATCATGATACTTGAATTCAATAAGACGACACTCTCCATGTTGACTATACTACCTTTTTTAAAATAATAAATTTTTCACATTTCTGTATATTATTATTCAATGTCGGTATCACTCTCAATTCGAAATGGGTACTAGTGCCTAACCTATTGTGTATTAGCATTTCAGATGCACCGTTTATTATGGTGGTGGTGTGGGTATGGGTCTCAGTGGTAGTGGTTTTGGTCCTTTGGTATTTTTGTGTGGGTTTTGTTTCACATTTCTGTTTTTATTATTCATTGTCATATCACTAGTAGTAGAAATGTTTTCTTCCGTCGTCAGGGGTGGAGAGGCACTTCCCCTCCCCAGGACGAAAATGTAAGAATCACTCTCAATCTACATGTTTTCTTCCTTTTATTAAAGTGTTCTACCACATCTCCATATTATTATCCCCTCTCCAGATATCGTAAGACTTAGCAAAATTATTGGTTTTTAAAAGTGTTGTACGTTTCACATTGAAATACTTATTTGTCTGAACTTTCATTGTCAATTGAAATGTTCACGAACTGTGAAGAAAAACCTCACAAATGACATCTCTGCAAATTATAACAAATCGGATGTTGATTGCGCGAACCGTGCACGAGAAAACAAACCGAACCAAAATGATAACGGTCACGTGGTATACCAACGTCTGTGACATTGAAATGGGAATATCCCCTCTAAAAATAGATTAGACCTTGTCTGCTCAACGGTTTTTTCTCAGAGGCACGTGGCTTTTTAAGAAATACGAAAAATGCATTTTGTGGTATTACAAACACCAGGATTACCAGGATTACCAAAAAACACTTCAGGTGAATGGAAATGTATATTCTAAATAATAAACGGTAAGTAAAGTGCAATTTTATTTGTGAAAAAATGGGTTTAATAGCGAAAAACAACGGCGTAATGGTTAACAACTAGGGCGTGTCCCTTTAAAGTGTCCTACATTTCATATCTCTGTATATTATTATTCATTGTCGGTGTCACTTTCAATCTAAATGTTTTCTCCCTTATACTAAAAGTGTTCTACATTTCATATCTCTGTATATTATCATTCATTGTCGGTGTCACATTCAATCTAAATGTTTTCTCCCTTATACTAAAGTGTTCTACATTTCATATCTCTGTTTATTATATAACATTTAGTGAAATATCTTAAAATATCAGTGATGATAACACATTTTAGAGTGAACATTTCACTATTTCTCTCTAAAATGTGTTATCGTCACTGTAGAAAGTCTTATTTTCACTGTAAGAAAGCCGGAACTATTTTGCTACTGGCATTTTAAAAATAAAGGTAAATTGCCAAAAATTTATATAATAAGTAGAAATTTCATGTTTTTTGTCAAATATGATTTATATCTCATTTCGTGAAGTTTGCAATCATAAGACACTCGTCGCACAAGCGTGACTCGTGAAATATGATTGCAAACTTCACTCGATGAGTTATTAATCATATTTGACAAAAAAACATGAAATATTCTCTACATATTATTATTCATTGTCGGTATTACTCTCAATCTAAATGTTTTCTTCCTTATATTAAAGTGTCCTACATTTCACATCTCTGTATATTATTATTCATTGTCGGTATCACTCTCGATCTAAATGTTTTCTCCCTTATATTAAAGTGTCTTACATTTCACATCTCTGTGTAGAATTCTTGGATCCATATCGTGTAGATAAGCCAACCCCTCGAGAATCTGTCTCGTGTAAAGACGGATTTTATATCCTCTAAGTCGGAAATCATTCATCTTCAGGTGGACATCTAGAGATCCCTGCGTTAAAAACATAATTATTAAAATACAGTGAAACCTCTCAGAGTCGGACCCTCTGTAAACCGAAATTCCCCCAAAAGCAGACATTTTACACAATTCTTTTTAAAAAAGCAGTAAAGAAATTAACCTCTCTAAATTGGATACCTCTAAAAAAACATAAAGCTGATGACATGTTTCACATGGTTCAAGTATGTTAACTATGTCTGGGCTACAGACATTTTGAATGCCTTGTTTTCTCGCCGTAAACAGACAATCCTTTAAAGGGGCCGGTCCTAGTTTCAGCATGTGAAAATGGACACTACGACGTAAGTTTTGTTAATCTACAAACCTACAACACACCAACATAAGATGATAACAGAGAAATTAAAATCAGTGATGTTTGCAAATACTGTATAAACATAATTAGAGCTTGTCTTCTCAGACGAACGTGCGTTTGTAGAATTATAAAAAATGCATTTATGGATATTACAAAAACCTGGATGACCAGAACCACTTCAGATGTACGAAAATGAATATTCTGAATAATAAAATATAAGTACTTCTAATTTAAATTAAAAAATCCAGCTTTAATAGTGAGCAGTACTTCGTAGTGTTTAAAAATTAGTGTCCGTCGCTTTAATTTTCCTACCCCTGACATGTAGTCCATGAAGATGAAGAGCTTGTTGTGATCTTCGTGATACCCACGGTATCGTACAACCCGTTTGTGATTTGCTCGTTGCAGAATCTGAATTTCTTTATCGAAGCTTCTCCTAATCTGGAATTGAAAACCGATAACGGAGATTATCCAAAAACAAAGTGATAGAATCTGAACATCAAAACCGTAATACATGGTCAGGGCCATATCTGTGCCCAATAAAGAGTCGAATGAGCATTTGGCAAAACACTGGTTGATTCCATGAAGCTCTATCTAGTATCTCGTCTGCTAGAGGACAGCCATTCCCAAAGAAATCCTTCACTAGATATTCCATTCCTCTTGCACAGCCACAAAGAGGACTGCCAGTACCGGACTGATTACTAAATCAAAAACTAGTATAGCATAGATCAATATTTTAGATATAATCTGTATGGATCCGAATTGCGTTATGAAAGGTGAAGTGTCATAACTACTATTTACAGATGAAAAATCACGTGGACAAAAATTCATGCAAATGTTTTGAGATGTACTATTTGTCAACTGGTGATTTAATTTTAGTCAGATCCCATTGAAAATATGCAAATGTATTTTGATCTTTAAAATACGTTGGTATAATTTTATGTATAATTGTACCTCAGTGTCGCCCGGTAAGCAAGTAAATTCTTTAACTGCATACGTGTCTCCTGTTGTCTTGTTTTTACGAAGGTAGACAACTCCGTAACTTCCTCGACCCAAAGTTTTTTCGTCAGTCGGGTTGCCAAAGTTATTACAACCTAGAGTATATTGGAAGAAATAAAGACTTTGGAATAAGATAATGACGCAATTCGGCGAGATTTAAGCAGAATCGCAAAATGCCAATTTGTAGTTGAATTTCACGAGTATATTTCATTATTAAATTGACAAAAAGCTCATTCGTAAATCAATTATATGTACATACATTTCTTTAAAAAGTCTTCTTTTTTCACAATTATTTTATTTGCTTAACTGAAACAGATGTCTTGGTCCAATTCACCGAATTACTATATATACATTTTTGTACAATGAAAATAAGTCAACTTCGTGCATTTTAGATGATGAATTGTATGTAAAACCTGTCGAGGTTTTGTTTGTTTTCATGCAAATGTAAAGAAAAGAAGGATTGAATAGGAATTAAACGTAACATTTGCAAAAAAAACCTTAAGGTCTAAACAACTGAACATGACTATAATAACCTTTTTAAAACACCTTATTAAGTCGTGCATCAGGAACCAAAATAGTTTTTTTTTCTGTACTATAACGTTGGGGTTGAAATCTGTAAGGGGAGGCGCGGCACAAGGGAAATTAGCCACGTAACTGCGAAGATATATAATGTAATACACTTTAGTTGAAATTAATATATAACTGACACCTATGTCTAATTATATTAAAAGTGATTTGTCACATCACATGTAGATACAGTCTGTCTGACTACAAAATAAAAGCACAGTGCCTGCTGATAGGTATCAAACTTACTGCACCAGTCCGCATATTACTTAAATGGACAAACGCAAGTTTTTAAACACTACAGCATATTTTTCACTATTAGAGCCGTTTATGATCACTGGAGCAGATTGATTTATTAATCATTGGCTATTGGGTGTCAAACATTTGGTAGTTTTGACAAATATTCTTAGAGAGGAAACCCGCTATAGTGTTTACATTAGTAGTAAGGGATCTTTTATATGCACCATCCCACAGACAAGAAAGCACATACCACAGCCTTTAATATACTAGTTGTGGTGTACTGGCTTGAACGAGAAATAACCCAATGGTCCCACAGACGGGGATCGATCCTAGACCGACCGCGCATTAAACGAGCGCAATCTCACTGGGCTACGTCTCGTCCTTTTTATTATAAATACTATATCATATCATATCTTTATTTTTTAAAGTGACCATGACCTTTTACGCGTAAAGGTGAAATGCAAACCCACTCAAGATGTCATGGTTCTATTCATATAATACTAGAATTAAAATGTCAACTGTCACGACGAAGTTGGCCAACTAGACGGGTTGTGTTGTAATTTCCCCGATTCCTGACTTACGACGAGTGCACTCAGATTAACAACTAATGGGTTACACGACGAGAATCAAGTTTTAAGAGCGATCAGACTAGCAACTGGAGAGTCGTAGAAGTCGTGACAGTATCAAGTTGGCAAACTTTGTTGGCAGTTGGTAGTTTGATACTAGCATACGTTTTTATGAAAATCGGATGAGAAGTCGTGAGTACGAGAAAAACATTATACCCCGTCAATGATTTGTCGCGAATGGGATGATAAACCATAATAGTTTGTACATATTTTATTTTGAGAAACATTCTTACCGATTTTTATTAGCTGTTTCACGCCATACTGGAATGTTTTGTTTTGAGTCCATCCCAGTTTGAAGATTTCGAGAATCAGTTTAAGTCCTGAAAATTGTTCTCCAACTCAGTCAGTTTAAGGCTATCCATATCGCAGTTGCGAGCAATCCGCGCAACCTGCTTACCTGAATCAGGAAGGGAAATGAGGGGGTTGATTGATTGAAAACATATATATATATATATATATATATATATATATATATATATATATATATATATATATATATATATATATATAATAAAAGTATTAGGCACAACTTATCAACTTACGAGACCAATATCCTATTATAAACATTAAATAAATAAATAACTGAAAGGACAGAAAAGGAAGGGGAAGTTTGTTTAATACCTCAATATCTATCTTGTCTCTCTGTCTGTCCGTCCGTCCGTCCGTCCGTCCGTCCGTCTGTCTATATCTATCTATCTATCTATCTATCTGTCTATATGTATTTTTATATACAGTAATACTATAAATAATGTATATAAAATTAAATTGTCTTTGCGTCTATGCACTTTACGGCAATCTGATTGGTCCAGAGACGCTTACTTCTTTTCGTTCATATATAGATGAACCGAAATACATTAAGTCACGCCTACTACACACCCCCCCCCCCCCCCCCCACACACACACACTTACTCGCACTACTTTTGTGCCGGATTATTCAGGCAAGCATAGTTAGATCTTTTGAAGAAAACACACGTGAAAGATACAAAAGCAATAATAATAATTTTAAAAATGTATACGATAAATTAATGGTAAATGCTATAGCAGAGTAGACATGTATAGCATTGATTGAAATTAAAAAAAAAAAAAAATAGCTAATCATGACATGAGACTCGGTCAGTTGGCCAAAGAAATGTAGGAAACGTCAAGCCTGTAACTTACTTGTACTTGTAAGCGTTGATCTACAGCTGTTGGCGAAAATTAAACTGAAGGAAGGAAGGAAATGTTTTATTTAACGACGCACTCAACACATTTTATTTACGGTTATATGGCGTCAGACATATGGTTAAGGACCACACAGATATTGAAAGAGGAAACCCGCTGTGACCACTTCATGGGCTACTCTTTTCGATTAGCTGCAATGGATATTTTATATGCACCATCCTACAGGCAGGGTAGTACATACCACAGCCTTTGATATACCAGTCGTGGTGCACTGGCTGAAACAAGAAATAGCCCAATGAGCCAACCGACGGGGGTCGAGTTCAGACCGACCGCACATCGAGCGAGCGCTTTAACACTGGGCTACGTCCCACCCCCAAACATGAAACTGTTCCCCCGACAGCATACAAGTTAGACGCGTTCCCTTCATTAAGTTTCATAAAATATAAACTAAGCACGAATGGGACAATTCCTTCCAATATAACTAAATTATCCGAAAAAATGCACCGAGCAGCTAGAGGAAATGGAACAAAATTACGCCATTTACCAAATAACGTCACTTCAAAAACCACCTGATTCAAAGAATAGTGAATGAACGTTTGCATTCTTACGCGACATAAGTATCAATGAAGTTTACACAAACAATACTACGTATTTAAAGCTAAACAAAATAAATTCAGTTATGTATTGTTAAAGAATGCATATTATGCGGAGTCATACAGTGTGCACACCGGGGTTTTTCTGTTCATACTTGCATGAACCAAAAACTAATTGCCATTCACACATTGTGTAAAACGGTTTTGGTGTTTATCATCGCATGAACGTCAAAAATATAACGTTCAATTCTTAAATAACGTCACCCCATTGGTCCAGACGTAGCAACAGGAGTTTGATCAATTCTCGATGAATGTAAAAATTACGTCGTCAGGGAACGTAAAATGATGACGTCATTTTACATTGGTAATTTGTCTTATTGAGCGTTATTGTTTTTAACCAAAAAATAATTCAAAGTAAATTATGAATGTTTAGTGTTACTATTTGTAAGTATGTTTGGAATTTAATTATAAGTATTGTCAGTTATTTGTTTTACGTTCATTTGGGTATGAACAAAAAACATCATCCGCAAACTGGTGTGAGAACGATCACATGATTTATTTTGTTCATACCACAAATTTGAAATATTTAAGAATTGACCGCATTTATTTCTTGGTTCATGCAAGTATGAACCGAAAAAACGATGTGTACACTGTATGATCCCGCGTAGAGGGTCATACAAAAGTGTGCACATCGTTTTTTCGGTTAATACTTGCATGAACCAAAAAAATAATTGCGGTCAAATCTTATAATTAAATTTATATGCATACTTTAACAATACATAACTGAATTTATTTTGTTTACCTTTAATTACGCCTGTAGTATTGTTTGTGTAAACTTCATTGATACTTATGTCGCGTAAGAATGCAAACGTTCATTCACTATTATTGAATCAGGTGATTTTGGTAAATGACGCCATTTGGTAAATTTTTTCAGTTCATCGAGATATGAACGAAAAAAGTAAGCACCTCTGGACCAATCAGATTGCCGTAGAGTGCATAGACGCAAAGAAAATTTAATTATTATTAAATAAAATAAAATTTGAAATATTCAGCGATTTTAATTTCCTTGACAAGAAATTAGGAAACATTTTCTAAGTGGTGCGTTTTCATAGTCTTTGAGTGAGCGTGACGTAGATCACTTGCTGACCCAATTCGTCGAAAAATAACGTGTAGTAGGTCTCGACATCTGCTTACTTCTGCGTTGCTGTTTGTTTGCAGTGGTTTGTAATAAATAAAATACTAAACTAGCTTACCTGTCTTACATGTTTATGAAACTCATTTCATAAAAAAAATATTTTATATATATACAATAGAGGAATACAGATAACACCTGATCTTACTGAAATTATGATGTAGTTATTTGCAGATGACATTGTTTTGCTTTCAGACACAATAATAGACCTGCAAAAGCAACTAATATTTTATATAATTATTGTCAAAAATTGAAGCTTATTGTAAACCTGCAAAAAACTAAGGTGGTAGTATTTAGAAGAGGTGGAAAAATAGGTTCTAATGAAAAATGGTTTTATGGTAATGAAAAATTAAATGTAGTTCCACAGTATATTTATCTCGGTATATGTTTCGACAGTCAAGCCAGTTTAGCACAAATAACTAGACACTAAGCAATCAAAGGTAAAAGGGCATTAATAGAAGTATTGAAAACCATGTTATATTACAGAAAATTTCCATTTCATATTTTCTTTAAAATATTTGATACACAGATTTTGCCTATTTTGTTGTATGGGTCTGATCTATGGGGTTTTTAACAGTTTGAATGTATAGAAAGAATACAATACATGGCTTGTAAACGTTTCTTAAATGTAAGTAAATGTGCCCCTAATGCCATGGTATTAGGGGAATTTGGAAGATATTTGACATATCGCAATTCTCAAATTAAATGTATTCAATATTGGATAAAATTGGTACAAATGCCCAACTTTAGATATCCACATAAAGCATACAATATGCTATATTCTTTAGATAGTGCAGGAAGATATACACGGGCTACTGCTATTAAGAAAACTTTATTTTCTCTAGGATTTGGATATGTGTGGATTGCTCAGGGTGTGGGAGATGTGCCATTATTTTTATCGTAATTTAAACAAAGAATTAAAGATATACAAAATCAAGAGTGGATTGCAAAAATTAAAACTAGTAGCAGATATGAAATATATTGTAAATATAAAGTAACTTTAGAGCCAGAATTATATCTTACATGTCCTGAACTTGATTTGTATAAGAGAGTTATAGCACGTATCAGAATGGGTGGAGCTGGTTTAGCACTGGATGCAGGGAGATATATTGGTTTAACTAAAACGGTAGGAATTTGTTCATTATGTAATAGAAAAGAAATAGAAAATGAATTTTATTTTATTATAAATTGTTCACTGTACAATGAGACATTAAAGGCGCTCAATTACGGATTTAGTGGGCCTTATTTCTCTAAATATGGATTATAAATAGAAATTACATTCATCTGGAATACCAAACCTAGTTATGTATGATCTTAAACATTTTAATTGAACTACGATGGAGGGAATTCCATGACACCCTTCATTTTTCAAATTTGGAAATCTTCTTGTGAAAAGTCATAAAAATATGGCAAAACAGGCTCGTAGTGATGAGGCTGTATATACTACAACCGTATAATGTATTTTAGAATTTTATATAAACGACCGCCGTGTATAGAGACTTGAAAAATGAGGGCCGTTTATATAATAAAATAATAATAATAAAAAAAACAAATATGACGAAAATAACTGCGAATACGCTGAAATAAAATAATAAACAGTCGGAACACGAACTCACCCTTTATTATTATTATTATTATTATTATTATTATTATTATTATTATTATTATCAGGCGCGTATGCATGAAATTTAGTAGGGAAGAGAGACTAGACGGTTACAACGTTATAGTGCTTGGTTCGAAAACGGATAACATGTTTTCCAGCGTCACAAATGTGGCATACGACCAGCCAGTCGTTTTTCGTTAAACGTTTGCAAATTATTTTGACTGATTCACAAAGTGGTCATTCGGTTTAATGTACAGCGTCTAAAAGACCCCCCCCAAAAAACAAAAACAAAAAAAACAAAAACAAAAAAAAAACAAAAAACCCCCAAAAAACAAAACAACAACAACAAACAGTATAGGCGCCTACTGTTGCATGTTTTGCCGTCCAAAGGTTGGCTTAATTATTACTTAACCGAGTTGAATCCAGTTCTACGCGCAGGGACAAGTTCAGCCTGCCGTTTGTGCGTATGTGCAGGCACGTTAATCTTGCAAGCCACCACCCCCGCCCCCCCGCCCCCGATAACACACCGCCCCCTCCACCCCAAAAAGTTAGTAGTAGGCTAATAATAATTATAATAATAATATACTATTATATGTATTATAATGTTGGCAAAATCACGTCGCGGTGGAGTGGGTATGGGCGGTTGTTACAGAAACATTACATAAATTTAGAGGGGGGCCCGGGAGTGGTCTCAGCGTTACTGGTATAAAAAATATGTATTTTGAATTTTATTGCCCCTTGCAATTTTGAGCATTTGAAATATGACTAAACACAGCAAAATAACCTTTTAATCATATTTATTTGCGGTAAAATTAACTTTTAATTTTTTTTACGTAAGCAGCCTCAAAATTGTAATCGGTGAAAAATTATCAAGTTCAAGCCCTGTTGTTAGTTTGTGTACTCTCCGAAGTTAGTTTCTCTTTCAGATAAACTACCTCAGCAGCTTATAATTTGTAATTTTTATTTATTTATTTATTTATTATTATTAATTTTTTGTTAATACTGTAAGGGCAATATTACGCCATTTATATGTCTATGGAAAACGTACACAAAAGGTCCGCTAGATTCATATACTCACCCCACCCCCTCCCCCGTCTCCCCTGTTCAGAAAATGCACTGTTCGTACAGTACTTTCTATGTATTCCTCCTGATCCAGATGGTTCGGTAATATGGATCAGTCAAATACTTGTTTATCGCCTATATACATTTTGACTGTGAATATAGCCAGCTCTCGTTACCGGAGGCTATATACACGGCCGTCGTATATATAGTCACATCGTATATAAACACCGTCTAGTTAGAGTATTCTTTTAAAATGTAACAATTCCAATCCCAAGTCAGCTGTCAGGGCATATTTTGCATAAACTGAATTTGACAAGGTGGAAAATGAAGGTGTTTGTGATCCAGATGTTTAGAGGGTTTTTTTGCGTACGACTAACGATAAATTTACCTATAGATGCAAAGGCCTAACTAGTCGAAATTGTCGACGTTTAACATGCTTCTTTTACTAAAATAAATTAATGTATTAGCTTATTATCATTCAGTACATGTTTTTATTAATTTTAATAACTTATTTTTAAAAAAAATTCTATTTACCCTACGTCGCAGAGGACGGTCAAATGTTCTCGTTACACGAGCTTGGTAAATCATTTTGACACTGCGGTTATTTGGGGGGATACCCGTCACGTGACTCAAAATAATACGTCACACCTCTGCTCTACAAATAGCCGTTATTTTTCTCTGAATTATGGACCGTCGACACAATTCAATTATTTTTAAAATAAAATATCAATAATAAGTGGAATATGCTAGTTATGTAGATGGTTCAATGAAGTACTTTTAGGTACAAATCAAATGTATATATTGTCATATAATACTTTGTTGGGTCAATAATTAGGTCAACCATCCGTTATTGAGCGCCTTTAAGAACTATATGTATATTCTTAGAAAGTATTACATTACGAGATCCTTTTATATTATGTTTACTAACTTAATGGCAACAAGGAATAAATATGTTTTTAAAAATTTAGGAATCTATATTATAAAAGCATTAAAGTGTAGAGAAGATGAAATTGCATTACCTTAAACTGAACCATCATGTGTTTAGGTAGATACTTGATATATAACGACATGTATCATGTATGTATAATCCAGTGTGTGCTACTATGCTTGATGTATAACGACGTGTATCATGTATGCATAATCCAGTGTGTGCTACTATACTTGATGTATAACGACATATATCATGTATGTATAATCCACTATGTGCAATATACTTGACAATGCTGTTACCTGCACCAGGGGCCAATTGTTCAAAGAATGGTTTTGCTGACCACGGGCATTTATAAATATAGGTTTTTATAATTTTTGTGAAATGCAATATTTATGGGATATTGGACGAACTTCCATTTTGTATGGTGTTTGTGTCCCGAATGAAATAGTCCTCAGTAGTTTCGGGCTTTAGGGAGTGACAATGAGAATTGTTTCACGAGGGACATAGACATGGTGCGAGGTGATGGCGAGTTTAATATCATATTCATTACTCATAATTGATCTCAATTTGTATCACTCATCTTGTTTGGTTGGCGTTCATGGAATGTCGTAGTAAGATAATCAATGATATGTTGCAAGATATGTTGGTGGGTTGTGTGGGTTTTTTTGTTTTTAAACATGTATAAAAATAAATGTTTCCATTTTGTTTTTCTAAAACAGGTGGCTAATCATTTGAACAACTGGTCCCAAAATATATCAATATATTCAGTTCTGGTATATATGGGCTTATGGCCTTACATACAATAAAAAAATTGAATTGAATTGAATTGAATACTAGTATATATATATATATATATATATATATATATATGTTATATATATTATATATATATAGGATATAATATATGTGTTTGTATATTTCAATTAGGAGCCACGTCAGCAGCGATACGTCACCTTAATTTCGTTTTCGGCTTGTTTATTCAATAAAACATGTATTGTAAAAGTTGGTTTTTCACTGTGACGTATATTTAGTAAGTGATAATATACGATGGGGTAGTCGAGATTGTAGGTTAAATGTAATAAAAAAATTAAATTATGTATTTACCAGTGTTATTCAAAGCCTCTTCACTTTCACAGAGCTTCGCGATGTCTTTTATGTAGCTCATACCAAAATCATCAAGAAGTGCTTTAACAGAGTCAACAATTGCGTCAAGTCCTTCTTTTTTTCTAAAAAAAATATAAAGAAAACAAATAAAACAAACAAACAACCCAAAACAAAAATAACAACAACAACAACAACAATGAATGAATGAATGAATGAATGAATGAATGAATGAATGAATGAATGAATGAATGAATGAATGAATGTTTAACGACACCCCAGCACGAAAAATACACCGGCTATTGGGTTTCAAACTATGGTAAATGCAAACAGTGATGATCAACATCAATATAAAAATTCAACAGGTAAATAAAAACACAGTATAAAGGACTGTGTAAAAATAAAAATATCACAGATAGATATAATTAAAATTTAGAATAAAACTCAGTATCACGTAAAAATTGCAATAAAAGTTCTGGATGGAATCGAAAGGATTCCATCACAGTTCGTGGTCCAAATATATCTTTTCGAATTTCTTTCAAATGGATACACTCCATCAAAACGTGGCGCACATCAGAGTACACTGGCAGTGTCACTCTGAGGTGGAGGATCTTTCTTTAAGATAAATGAATGGGTCAAGTGAGTATGACCGATGCGGGCACGACACAAGACTATTTCATCCTTCCTGCACTGTCTATAGGAGGACTGCCACTCTCCCAAGACTGGCTTAATAGCATGAAGCTTGTTCGCAACCTCACCGTCCCAATCACGTTGCCAAGTCAAAAAGATAAATTGGTTGATACAATATTTAAAATCAGTATAAGGTACACCAACCCTGGCATGAGGCAAATCCAAAGCAGACTTGGCAACAAAATCTGCCTTTTCATTACCCCTGATGCCAACATGGCTGGGTACCCAACAAAATACAATGTCTTTATTGGCAATAGATAAAAAGACACACTTTCGTATCACCATCCCAATTAAGGGATGGTCCAGCTTCATATTACGTATAGCTTGGAGACACGAACGTGAGTCAGTAAAAATAATAAATTTGGATGCTATTGAATCTTTAATTTCTTCTAAGGCTTTAATGACTGCCCAAACTTCAGCACTAAAGATAGATGCCGAGTCAGGCAGTCTCATGAAAAGTATTGTGTCTGATGGAAAAACTGTAGCACAAGCCACAGAATTTCCATCCCGTGATCCATCTGTATACACAGGAATGTAATCACGGTACTTGTCTTGCATTTCCATGAAAAACTGTTTATAAACAACAGCATCTGTACGATCTTTCTTCAGATGCGCCAGATCAAACACAATTTTAGGTGGTGTAAGACACCAAGGTGGTAAAACAAAATATGAAGAAGTTTCCAAAGTGTCATTTAAATCAATGTTGAAAACAACAACAACAACAACAACAACACAACAACAACAACCAAGAAACCTAAACCCCTCCCCCAAATAAAACATTAACTCAATACAAATATACACACAAAAACCAAACCAACAACAAAACCTAAACCTAAACTAAATACCCCCACCCAAATCCCAACACACACATCAAAAAACGAACCCCCAACCCCCCCCCCCACCCAACCAAAATAAAGCAACAACCCCCAAAATAAACCCCCCCCAACCCCCCCCCAAAAAAAACAAAAAAAAAACCCACAACAAAAACAAACAACAACAACCCAACAACCCCAACCCAAAAACAATCCGACCACCCAAAACTTATTAAAGGAAATATGTCTACCAGGCTGAGTAATATACGATGGACATGGATAATATCAAGAACGTCCTTGTATTTGATTGAAATTTAATGAAAGTTGTATTAACAAATGCATTGATATTTAAGAATGTTTATGTTAACATGTTAAAGTTAAAGTTTGTTTTGTTTAATGACACCACTTATTTGAGAACAATGATTTATTAATAATCGGCTATAGCCTCTTATTAGAAATTAGCGAGAAAAAATAGGCTTATCCCTTAGCCTCTTAAAACGCAAATTATTTTAACGACCTAAAGATAATTCACCTGTCCAAATTAGCATGACTGTTACGGTATCAAACCGGTTATAAAATAAATGACCTGGGTAGTTGTATGTTATCTATTTACAATTTTACAAAACATGTGTTATGCATAACACCAATTTTGATAAACACGCCTAACCATCTCTCTGCCTAGGCTTAGTACTTGTCACCTGTCAAGTGTAATCATCTGGGTGTTTAGTGTGTGTTCCAAATACATATGTTTTGCAGTAAAATTGTAAATAAATCTCATATTTCTATCTATAATAGGTCATTTATTGTAATTTTTTCTACCGGTTGTCTGAATACCATAACAGGTCACGATAATACTGACACATTTTTATGGTTTTCATTCCAGAGATTTTAATAACTAATATATCAGACTGGAAAATCACATGGTATAATTTTGATTAGTACTTTAGTAACAGTACTTGTTTTATTTACATTAAAATATTTGTATAAACATATTTATGTTAGTCTTGCATGCTGATTATTTAAGGTAGATGATTATAAGCATAAGTGGCAGGCAAAACAAAAAACCCTAATATTTTTAAAATTAAAATAATTTTACGCCCCACCCCCCCCCCAAGAAAACCCAGTAACAAAAACAAATCTGCCCCCCAAATAAACAATAGCCTACAAAACAAGCCCCCGCACACCACACGCACAACCAAAAATACAACCCAAACGAACACGCACGTTAAAAAACGTTTTATCTATGTACATATTCCAGTGGCGTAGGAAGGTGGTAAACGGGAGAGGTAGGGGGAGGGGGGGGGGGGGGGGAGAGAGCACAGACGCACAACTATATATATATGTGTGTGTGTGCGTGTGTATATCAATCATCATTGCTGCTACTGGATCAAGAAAAGTAATATACAGTGCCGTAACAATGACAAACATTAATCACATTTGTATTAATTTTGAGAGCTTTCTTTTGACTACGGCGTGTGAAAACCTATTTACGATACACCATGTGAGACGACAGACTGGCCGGACTAGCCTTTATGCATATTCATCGTTCTATGAAAATTGACATTTCTCAAATCATTAGCATGTTCCTACATCGCAGACTATTTCAAGGATCCATCCTGGCAACTATGTGAACAAAACGATTAGTGCATCATATATGCACGTGTAAAATTGTGTCCATTACACATTGCCTGACAATGACACTGGACTTTGTGATGTGTATTTATGTTGATTGCTTTCTAATACTGATAGTTGATACACACACACACACACACACACACACACACACGTGTGTGTATGTGTTGTGTGTCAAATTAATGTACACTTCCGTTCGTATACATTGATATATACACAAACACATGCTTATAGAGAGAGAGAGAGAGAGAGAGAGAGAGAGAGAGAGAGAGAGAGAGAGAGAGAGAGAGAGAGAGAGAGAGAGAGAGAGAGAGAGAGAGAGAGGAAGGAAGGGAGGTTTCCAAACTAGTTGTTATTGTTGTTTGGGGTTTTTCAAACATTAAAAACAAACTTTAAAATTACAATGTTTATAAAATATATACTTTTCAGTTTGTATTTTATTCTTTAAGAAATTTTTAATTGCATCTTTACTCAAATTAGTCTTTTGCATTTCATTCATTATATATATATATATATATATATATTATATATATATATATATATATATATATATATATATATATATATATATATATATATATTATATTATATATGTAATATTTATGTTAAAAATTAACCAGTTTACAGAACCATTAAAAATTTAGTTTTTTTCATGGTCACAAATGCAATTGTAGTTTTGTCTAATTGAATTTGTTCTCCTTTCTTTAGTATCCATTGTTCTATTATTTTCCAAATTTCATTAACTTTTGAACATTCATAAAATATATCTTCTAATGTTCTGGCTGGGATTTGCAGAAATTGCAACTACTTAAATCAGTGTATTTTATTTTATGTAAGAAAGTATTTGTTGCTATTATTCTATGTAGAATTTTGAACTGAAACCACAATAGAGATGTATCTTTCAGTATTTTAAATGGTAAACTATAATACTGTCTCCATTCTTGTGAAGATAGAGTATAACCTAGTTCTGTATATTTTCTTTGTGAAGTAGGGAAAGCTGTACTATAATTTAATAGTTTATACATTTCTTTACTTCCCCCTTGATCTTTTAAAAATATTCTTAGATTGAAAGATAGAATAGGGTTATTAGTCGGTATTAATAATTGTTTTTCCATTTTTCTTTACCAGTAAAAGTTTAAATAGCTTTTATTAAAGTAACATATTCTAAAAATAGATTTTACATTATATTTGGCTTTACACTCCTCGTAACTCATATACTGCCCACTGTCATTTAGTAGATATTGTACAAAGATAATTCCCCTTTCAATATATTTTTGGTAAAACATTGGTTTATGATATTTAGTTATATCACTGTTGTAGCAGATATTTGTACTCATTATTTCTTCTATATATTTTTAGATTTGTTTTTGTTGAATATTTAGCCAACTTTGTAATACATGTTTCCAAAAATGGATTGTTATTTATTTTTCGTTTTAACCTGAATAATATAATCTCCATATTTAAAAAATATTTCCTGTCTTTATTCCTGTTACTGCTTCAAATAGATTCGTCCACTTCGAATTGGAAAGAAAAAGTCTTCTTATCCAAACTGATTTTAATGCCATCATAAAATTTAATAAATGTAACATTTTGACACCTCCATTTTTATAGTCCTGTACCAATACCTCTCTTAATTTTGTCTAGTTTATTCTGCCATACAAATTTTTTAAACATTTTATTAATTTGTTTTGTTATTGTATCAGGGGTATTTGGTAATGAAATAAGTAGATGAGTAATTTTTGAAACTATTACTATTACTATTAAGATATATGGTGAGAGAGGGTCACATTGTCTACAGCCCCTTTGCAGTTTAATCTTTCAGATAGGAATCCATTTTGTATTATTCTAGATTCAGAGTTGTTATAAAATAATTGTATCCATTGTTTTATAGATGATTTGAAATTAAAAAGATCTAAAACTTGTACAATAAAGTCCCAAGAAGTTGAATCGAAAGCTTTTTTAAAGTCTACTAGGATCAAGAGGCCAGAGATTTTATATACTTCAGTATATTGCATTATATCATATATGAGTCTAATATTTTCGCCTATGTATCTACCTTTAATGAAGCCAGTTTGGTCTTTAGCAATTAATTTATCCAATATTGTTTTAATTTAAGGAATATTTAAGGAACTGTTTTGGCTTATTTGGCTTTTTGGGTATTTGACATTTCTTTTATATCAAACTGTGATTAATGGATCTAACAATAAAGTGTCCTAAGTCTAGCCAGAAAAAAAAAGAAGTAAATTCTGGAGATAAGCCATCTGAGCCTGAGCTCATTTTTCATACTTTTAAGAAATGCTAATGCGTCAGAATACTTATTTCTTCTAATTCATCTGCTTCTTCCTCTGACAGTTTAATTATATATTGATAGTTCTCAGATGTCTAAAATATTCATCCATCTTTGATTTATTATTATCCGGTTTGGAATATATATTTTTTTTTTTTTAAATTCTTGTTTCTTCTAAAAAAAGTTTTGATCGACTATTATCTTGCCACTGTTAAGCTCTATTCTAGAAATTAATTTACTATAAAAATGTCTTGAGTACTAAATTTAAGTCACCACATATAATATATTTTTCATTCTCAAATACTTCAGCTAGTTGAAAAATATTCTCATAAAACTTGGATTGCTTTCATTAGGACCATATAAAATGACAATGGTGATCCTCTCCCCTTCCATAGCTATATCTAATGCTATATTACTATCAGAGATATCCATTTTCATTTTGTGTAATTTATATTCACAGCATTGCTACACCTCTTGAATTTCCTAGAAAAGAATTGAATATACACTCATATCCCCACTGAGTTTGAATATAGGGCTCTAGTTGTCTTGTAAAATGCGTATCCTGCAGACAATATATACTTGTTTGAAATAGTTTAATACATCTCTTCTTTGTTTCAGATACTCCCAAACCCTGGGAATTTAGAGTTAATATTTGTAAACTGGACATTTTGAATCCTTAATAGAATGGACTAAATGCCGTTTTAATGAGTCGATCGTTGATCAATGAGCCCCCCCCCCCTTTTTTTTTTTGGGGGGGGGGGAGGTGTCTTCCCAAGACGTGGTCGTAGGTATTTCTGTTGAGCACAAAAAATATTGGACAAACAATAATAGAAATAGGAAACTTTATTAACGTAAAAAACAACAACAACAACAACAACAACAACAACAACAAAAACCCAAGTCGACGACTACTGCACGATTCAGTAGTGACAAAGAGTCTTTGTTACAAGAGACTGGAGCGTGAACGCGCCGGAAGTAATTTAGTGCATGTTTGGACAGCGTAGCGCACATGCAAATCAAGGGCAGATAAGTATGTTTCTAATAGAGGCTATTGGATGTCAGACATTTAGTAATATTGACATATAATCTTAGAGAAGAAACCCGCTACATTTTATTCCATTAGTAGCAAGGAATCTTTTATATGCACCATCCCACAGACAGGATAGCACATTATTACCACGGTTTTTGATATACCAGTCATGGTGCCTTGGCTGGAACAAGAAATAGCCCAATGGGTCCACCAACGGGGATCGACCCTAGACCAACCGCGCACGTCACTGCTCCTTTTTACATACAAGTTAGTGTAGAGTGACTACTTGGGGATTCGAACTCGCCTGGTAACATAACTCTATAATGAATGAAGTTGAAATGCATATAAAAACATATAAAATTTCAACCCATATCAACTGAAATAATGAAAACAAAATTCCAAAACAATTCAATTAAATTTTTGTTTTGATACAGGTGTGATGGTAAAGTACACGCAGTTCAAAAGTCTTTGCGTACTGCATTATCAATTACTTTGTGCTTTTTTTCAAGCAATTTTCGTGCTTATATTCAGTTAAGGTTCAAACACGTTGTCCTGGGCACACACCTTAGCTATCTGTCCAGGACAGTGCGCTAGTTGTTAGCTGTTAATGGTTAGCGAGAGAGAAGTGTGTGTAGTGGACCTATCGAGTCGTTAAAACTCGCTCTGGGTGGGAGCCGATACGGGGATGCGAACCAAGTACCTACCAGCCAGTGTCCAATAGCGTAACCACGACACCACCGAACTTCAGGGCTGTGTTCAGCCAGACCGATCAGAAAAACGTCCGATAGACTGGTTTATGCGCTTCGTGATAAACCAAAGGGCCAAGTCGGGAACCAATAAAATAGAGAACGTTATTGAAACGTTTGCTGGCTGAACAAAATGCTAGAACGGCCAAAATATGCAGCTGTCCCGAAATTTTGTCTTCGCCAGCACCATCCCCTTCCGACTCGGAAACCGTCTGAAAAGTTCAGATCGGGAAAATCAGGTCCGGCTTCCTGAAGTTCGTGCAGAGGGACACCTCAGATCCGACATGATGGGCGGACTAGTGGAACCAGATGTGGAACTGGCTGATGGAAGCGCTTACGAGCTACACACCATTAAGTCTACAGCCGGCAAGACGGGGCTGGTACTAACTCAGCGCCGAGAAGGAGTCTACCGACAAGCGGTCCTGGTTAGAGAGATGGATAGCCACACCATCCACGTGATCGTCAAGGCCCTTTTCGGCAACGACTACCGGAGTGTCATCACCATCTTCGCCGACCCTAATGGGACTTTAAACATTTAGACCTTCGTTTAAAATTTTATGTCGAAATTACTTCATTTTTAAAAATATTATTAAACAGTCTGATCCACTCTTCTTTCTCTTATTTATTTTTGGACTGTCCACCTAAAATACTCCAAATTATATAAATATTCAACCGAGCAGTTAATTCTTTTTATTTTTGGCTTGTAACTTTTTAAACTTTTTTATTTATTCTATTAACTTTTTTACTAATTGCTATTTTCAAAATTCTGCCCATTTTCAACACTACCCCCACCCACCCCACCCCATCCCAAGTCAGGTCACCGATCTTATCGGAGGTCGAACTCAGGATGGGCGTGTTCGAAACCCTAGTGGTATATGGGCACGTTAAACTAGTTATCATCATCTTGACCTTTTGAGTCCTATTGTCAACCGACTCAGGAGTGTTCGATATACTCCGATCGTTGTTCGACTTCGCTTCGGCGATCTCCGTGCTGTTGTCAGCCTTAGTCACAGTCGGGGGTCGTCGAGGATCGAGTTTAGGCTGACTGACTGACTGACTGAAATCTTTTAACGTGTTGATATACTACTAAGGTTTCGAACACGCCTTTCCCGGGCTTAACCTCTGACTTCACCAGTGACTAAGTCCAGGCCAGGAGTGTGTGTGTGTGGGGGGGGGGGGGGGGGGGAGGTGGGCAGAATTTGGAATAATAATTTAGTAGTTAGGTCAAAGATCTAAGGCCAAAATGAGAGAGCTGATTCGATTTTATTTTTGGACTTTTTTGCTAGATATGGTAGTTTGAATCAGCTCCTTTTGGCCTTAGGTCCTTGACCTAACAACTAAATTCTTATTCCAAATTCCGCTCACCTTAAATTTACCTCCCCCAATCCTGGCCCGGACTTAATCACTGGCGAAGTCAGAGGTTAAGCCCGAAACAGGCGTGTTCGAAACCTTAATGGTATATGGACACGTAAAAAGATTTCAGTCAGTCAGTCCTACTCAAGCTTCTGATAGGTAGGTAACTAGTTTAACGTGCTCGTATACCACTGGTGTTTCAAACAAGCTCATCCCAAGTCCTGCCTCCGATAAGATCAGGAGTCTGACTTGGGACAGGAACTACAAGCTTCTGAACGATGAAGTTGGTTTGCGAGAACGTCCAGTTTGATCCACTCTCCGATTTTGCAATGATGAGACAAGAAGTCTGTTCATGTGCTCTCGAGTTATAACAAGCTATGGAGCGTTATTAGAATACCGCGTCGGTTACCCCGGGTCATGGGCAACCGTGACTTTGGTGTAAGGCGACGCGGTAGTACAGAAGAAGTAGAGGTGGAGGAAGGGGAAAAGCGCGCCAGAGGCGGCTCAGGGGGAACCAAAACTGGCGGCGGTCCCTTCTGCGTCGCCGCCCCCGACCCGACCTAAGTCGACCGAACCAGCACAGCCGGAGTGGCTCTGAAGGCTGATCTCAATGCAGCGATGTGTGAGACACCCTGCGATGGCCCACCATCACCTACATCTCTGCCGCCTGTTCGTAACGGGCCGATGTCACCAGTCCAGCCAGTTCAGCAGTTGGCATCGGTCCGGATTGAAGCCGTTGAGAAGCGGAAGGCCGTCGATCAGCCGAGCGACCAGCCCGACAAGGCAAGGCCTCTACCAACACCAGCAACGCCTCCACCAAATTCAGCAACTTCCCCATCGACGACGAATCGGAAGCTGTTTGGAAACTACAGACCAGCAAGGTCAGGTCCAGCTTCTAGAAATGCGTACAGGGGGACACCCGGCAAAGCTGATAGGGGGATTCCTGGATAAGGAGATTAAACAATTGCCAAATTGAAGGGCCTACGAGCTCAACACCGTTAAGTCTGCAACCGGCAGGACGGGGCTAGTACTTATTCAGCGCAGAGAAGGTGTCTACAGACAAGTGGTCCTTGTTCGAGATATGGATAGCCATACCATCCTCAGGATCGTCAAGGCCCTTCTCGGCGCTGACTACAGAAGTGTCATCACCATTCCTACAGACCAGAAATGGAAGCACTACATCCCCGCCTTTGCCGGTTCTCCACTCATCGGCTCGCCGTAGTCAACCTTGCCTCTAAGTAACCTCTTTTTCGGCCTTAGTCGGACTTCAAATGTTTTGGCCATAGTTCAAAATTTTATGTTTATGTTTACAGTCAGACGCACTTAATTTTGGTAGCCCATCTAAATTGCTCAAATCACCTTAAAACATTTTCGGCCGAGCACTTTAATTTTATTTTTGGACTTTTGCCAGACATGGTAGATCGAATCAGCTCTCTCATTTTGACCTTAGGTCTCTGACCTAACTACTAAATTCTTATTTCAAATTCCGCCCATCTCAAACTTACCTCCCCTCTCCTGGCCCGGATAAAACAATTAAAAGATATAAATATTTATTGTTAACTTTTGGAAATTAAATGAACAAAGGAACATAAAATTATATCTGGCCACGCAGAACTGTAATCGGCCTGCCCGTGCAGACCCATGTTACTCTATGAACAAGTTCATTATGTCATTGGTGTTACCGGACAAGTGCGGTAGTTCAGCAGTGTGATCCAATTGGTTTATAGTGATCAAGAGCACATGGATGTGTTATTTGGGTGTCCCTAATAACATATATGGAATAACTTTAGAATTAAAAACTATCCAAGGGTGTAATTGTGCATTTCCACACGGATATTCTGTATGTGACTTAAATTATACACTGTGGCAGTTTTAATTATTTAAAAATATGGAGTCCTTCAAAATAAATTTCATCAAAGTCATAAAGGTAGAGGTATGCTTTCCTAAATAAACAATTTAAATTTCAAAAATAAAGTTTCTTGAGAAATGACAGCTAAAATATTCTTGCGTAACACTAATGACAAAACAAGTAACACCAATGACAATGTATAACACCATTGACATTCAAGACTGTATCCTAGAAATACTATTATTCTTGAGACTACCAATACATTACTTGTTAGCAAAATTATGTAATTCATATTTCGTTAAATGTTTTTTTTCCTCTTTTTTTTTTCTTCTTCAGCCTACAACTATTAAAGGCCTATTAGAATAATTGTGTGTTTCTGTATTGATAAGATACGGCCGGGTCAGACAGTTTAAAAAATATACTAAATTAAGATACAGAATTTTAATTTTGTTTAAATATTAAATCAAAGATTTATTAATTCATTAATTTATGTAGTTATTTTCTTGTTTATATTTAGACTCAAAATCTATTTTACTGTATACTTGTATTCCCAATAACGAGTAAAAAGTTGTAATCCTACTTTTGCTTTTACGCAAGCGCTGCAAAACTCTACGTTAAATGTTCCAAATATTTTTAGAAAACGAGGACGCCGTATAAATACGTCATGTCATTCTAATGTTTTCAGTACATACACTATACAGCAAATCAAACAAATTATGTTACTATTCAAGAAATAAATAATAAGAACTGCGTCATTCTTCAAAAGAGTTAACTATTTCCTAAAATAAAATTTAAATAGCGTTTATTGGAAATGAAAACATACGTAATGTAATTTTCCAATATTTGACTACAACTTGTTAATACATTTTCGGTATGATTTTAACTTTTCTTTATAATAAAATTAACCTCTTAAACAGGAAAGGTTAGTAGTTTCCAACTGCGTTTAGCATTTAGAAAAATAAAATGTTCGCGCATGCGCCGTTCGACATTTTCTATTTTAAAAAACAACTACATGATCAGGGCCATAGCTAGCAGGGGGGCAAGGGGGGCATTTGCCCCCCCCCCCCCCCGAAATAATTCAGAAAGCATAGAAACTTAAGGAAAAGGAGTTTTAGACTATTAACTACTCAGTTGCCCCCCCCCCCCCCCAACAAAAAATCCTAGCTACGGCCCTGATGATAAAATATATATTTCTGAACTATGCACATTTGGACGAACACTTTGTTTAATTATTTGTTTTAAAGGAAAAAATCAGTTTGTCCAGCGTTCTGGTCCGGTCCGCGTTTTACCAACGGTTCCACAGGGAACGCCTTTTTTCATACTATGAAGTTTCCTACATGCTATTTATTTCTGAGCCGATTGTTTTATTAATCGGATACAAAAATAGTATTTATTTTTTATTTCAAAACACTTTTACTTGTCTTCTTACGTCAAACCAAACTGGAATTATTAACAAACAAACAAAAAAAATGAAAAAAAAGAAGAAAGAAAAAACCCCACTTAAATTGTAGAAGGATGGGACGGTCTATAGTAAACTTAAAGCTGCAGTCCCTGGAATATTTTTTATTATTTAAGCATATAGAATACATGATTCAGTTCTGTTTGGTACATACAAGGTCCACCACATCGCTATAGTTTCGCAATGCTCGCTTATCTACATTATCTAGGTCAACTACAAACGCATTGACCAGCTTTGTTTTTCTTCATTTAGCGGGACGCCAGTAAAACTGGGACTTTACGTGATTTGCGCAGGCGCTGAGCTTCTCACGTGATTTTGAACAAATTTAACTATCTTGATCGATGGGTCGTCTCATATCTCCAAAACATATTTATATTCATAGAGGTATGGTACAACACCTTTCCAGGGATCGGTGGGGGATTTGCCTTGAGATTTTGACAGTGGCCAGCGGTTAGCATACGCGTTACATGTAAGGGGGTGTTAATAATTACGTAACGCTCTAGGAGTACAGGAAGAGGGTGTTGTGTTCGATTTACGTAACATTTTTCAAGATTATATGTTATTTCAATTCATTACTTAGACGTAAAAAGGTGGGGGGTTTTAATGCGCGGTCAGTCTAGGATCGATCCCCATCGGCGGGTATATAAAAGGCCATGGTATATAATATCCTGTCTGTGGGATGGTACATATAAACGATCCCTTGCTAAATATATATATATATATATATATATATATATATATATATATATATATATATATATATATATATATATATATATATATATATAATGTAGCGAGTTTCCAAGGCACGTGTGTGGGGATTTCAGCGGGGTTGGGGTTATAGACTGTTGAGCGAAGTTTATATTGGGTCATGCTCCCCCAGAAAATATATTTCAATTTTTTTAAGCTTGGGCAGGTAAGGGTTTCGACCTCCAATACCCTCCCCCTGCACATGCACCCGATTCCTCTCTAAGATTATATGTCAAAATTACCAAATGTTTGACATCCAATTGATGTCGTTAAACAAAAAGAAAACCCCAACTAACTTTACCCTTTCCAAACGAAAGAATATTTGTTTGAATTTGTAGATTTTATGTATTTCATATTTGTACATGATGTTATAATATGGTAACCAGAGACTGTAACTTTAATGGTTTTAGGGGTTTGTAAAGTTTTGTAGCTAGATAGTTACTTGTCTGAACTTTATTGTGAATGGAAATCTTCACTAACTGTGAAGAAAAACCTCACAAATGAATGACAAGCAGACGACAACAAATCGGATGTTAATTGCGCGAACCAAGCATAACGCGGTTAGGGACGTTGAGGATATACTAGTCCAGCAAAACATTTATTTTACTCAAAGTGCCATTATGCAACTATGATGCTGCACAAGTCCCTTTAATTTTCAAATCATCTTCAAAAATATGCAAAGCGAGGAAAACGACATCTTATACAAACGCATTGTCATTGGTGTTACTAATGGTCATTGGTGTTGCTCAGTACCTGGTAACACCAATGACAAATAAGTGCATAATTAATTCATGCTTTCTAAAGAAACAGTTGAGAAAACTGAAAAGTGCATGTTGTAGCAGACATACGATGTCTATAATAACATACAAAAAGTTTTTTAAAATTACTAACCATTACATAAATACGATCGTAACACCAATGACAGTGAATAAACCTACATTTAAAGAAAACTATTCACAACTGTTCATATTGATTTTTTTTTGTCAGATCAAAGAGTCATATTTTATTTTAAATTTTAAGGTTTTAAAAGATGGGATTTGTTCTGCATTCGTTAATGACTATTCATTACAGATAGATGCATTAAAATTAATAAATTGTGTTTGCTATACCGTTTTGTCCAAAAGAAACGTGAATTATTTGGTTTTAAACTAGTCATTTATAGTGGGTTTTTTTTATTTAATATAGATTTTATTTCACAGTGATGGAAGCTTCACTGTAATTGATTATAATTATAAAACTGAATTACACTTTCTCAACTTGAACAAACACGTCGTGGCTATGCTTTTCGAACAGAGACTGATTATTGATTATTACTTTTAAAGCGGTTGTCTGGCTATGCAATATTTCAACAGTGGTCTACCCAAGTGTTCGCCGTTCCATTGGAATTGGTACAAAGGAATTGAACAAAAGAAAGTTGCGCTGACTTTTGGTAAATATAAGAAATATATTGCTTCAATACCGAACCGTGGTCGGGTATACACAGTGCGTTACTACGTGACTTCGCATTCACTCGGTTGTGGTCGTATTGATTTTCCCGAACACCTGGCTCGTGTCATTCGTACAACGACCACGTGACTCGCGCCATTTGCCGTATATGGTATTGATTACTATCCATTGTTCTAGATTAATGAATGAACTCGTCAACAATTGCATTAGTGCACAAAGTCCGCCGACCTTTCCTCTAAGCGGCTGATCTGTTACATCGTGCATACATTTGCATATTAATGAATTATCGTGCATACTAATGAGAATCCTCATGTGTGTTTTCTATATATAAATAAAAAAGAAATTGTGCAGGGACATAAAAGTGACACTTTCTGTAGAATGACCCATATAACAGTGACAAAGGTCCGCGTCAATCCAACAGTAGGCGGAGACGATGACCCAAGGCAGCACGGGGGGGGGGGGGGGGGGGGGGGGGGGGGGGGGAGCAAACCCGGCGGCTCAAACTTCTGCTTCGGGGAAGAAGACAAAACCGGCAGGGGCGACTCAGGGGGGGGGGTGGGGGTGGGGAGTGGCAAAAACCGGCGGCTCAACTGCCGGGTGCGGTCCCTTCTGCTTCGTCGCCCCCCCCCCCCGCCCACTCGGATGCAGCCCACGCCAGGAGCGGCTATGGGGGAGGGGAGGGCAAAGCTATCAGCTCATCTGACAGTGGCGGTCCCTTCTAAAGCAGCACCATTACCGGTGACTCCATGAGCTGTCGTAGCACTTGAAACCAAGAAGAGGAAATTGTCGGAGAAGGACCCGCCTCCGACAAGCTGCTAACAAGTTCCGCCCAGCTGCGAGGGAGGAGTATACCCACCTCTCTCAGCTTGGACCCTAGAAGGAGACAAGCTGCAACCATTACCATCAGGTCAGGGGCGGCGGTACCAGTTGCAGCTATACGGATCCAGTTACACGTACTACTTAACATGAGAGCGGAACGGGGTGTATCGACAAGGATTGCTGCGTCATGACATGGATAATACAACGATCCACCGTATTATGAAGATGATACTTCCAGAGGATTAACCAGCAATTCTTCTGGACTGCTACATCGACCTGACCAGGACTCTCCGAAAGCTCCGAGTCGATCACCCCCTCACCTCACCATGAGTTCCGCAGCGTAACCTCTCCTAGAACCTCCACCTCCAAGTAATTTAGGGCTTAGTCGGACTTTAAATCTTTTGGCCATGGTTAAAATTTTATATTTACTTCTTTTGTAAACAACCCGTCTAAATTGCTCAAATCACCTTAAAACCTTTTCAGTCGAGCACTCTAATTTTAATTTTCGACATGGTGGATCGAATCAGCTCTCTCATTTTGGCCATAGGTCTCCGACCTAACTACTAAATTCTTATTCCAAATTCCGCCCACCTCAAACTTACATCCCCACTCCTGGCCTGGACGTAGTCACTGGCGAAGTTAGAGGTTAAGCCCGGGACAGGCGTGTTCGAAACCTTAGTGGTATCAGTCAAAGTTTTTATATGCCCGACACCTTAGTGGTATAGGGGCATGTTAAAATGTATCTCTCCTAGTTGAGTTGGGGTGAAGGGGTTGGTAGGGATGGAGGGAGTGGTTTCTTTTCTCTCTTTTTCAACAGGTTCAGGCGTATAGCCCTCTAGTAGGACATACACCTTTGTGTTGTGAGTGGGGTCGGGCATAAGTTCAAGATAAGTACCAAGTTTGAGGAGGGGCGTGGGTGTCTTGCTGGGGTGTCGTTAAATATTAATTCATTCCATTCCATTCTCAGGCCTAATGTAGGTGGCACCGTCTGACATACGGGTGTGGTAAAAAGTGGTAAAGACTAGCTCGCCAAAGTTGTCGGCTAGTAGTCTAGATACTGACTGCTAGAACAACAGCTTCGTAGACGGTAGGTTTTTTCCCAGCAAACAATGCCCGTCTCAGCTCGGGGATGAGGGGGTTTAGTGGAAAAGTGTGTGTGTGGGGGGGGGGGGGGGGGGGGGGGGTGGGGGTGGGAGGTGTGTGTGTGTGTGTGTGTGTGTGTGTGTGTGTGTGTGTGTGACTGACATCTTGCTAGTTTTTGCTGAACCTTGTGGGACAGAGAAACTATTATTTCTAAAGCAGTAAACCGATTAGCTATGCTAGCCCTAGATTCATCTGTGGGTGATGGAACAGGGGTGGGGGTGAGTGGGGGGTGCTTTCCTCTTCTGTGTCTTGCCTATCACGTTCTGTAGTGGAAGATCTGGTGGAGGAGCTGGCAACCACTGAGACACCGCTTCAGTAGTCTAAGCCAAATCAATTGGGGCACGTACGGACTCATTTAAAATAATAACAAAGCCCGGGGGTGAATCTTTATTTGACTTGGGGGAGGAGGAATTTTCTTCTTGGGTCATGTCTTCGTCTTCAATAAAAATCACGTCAACTCTGAATTGTCCGAGAAATTTGACAATTCAGGTGTAGGTTCTTTGCCGGTATCGTTTAATTTTACCCTATCCCCATCTCGACCCCACTTGGGGGGGGGGGGGGGGGGAGTAGGGATGCAAGGGAGTTACTAGACAGATTTTCGTCATCCGCCTCTTCAGAAAGATTATGAGCAAATGAGTCTACTATGGCATCGTTCTTTTTTCTAATTTTCTTGACAGTTTGTCGTGAGTACTTAGCCCCACGGGTTTATCAGTTTTCTGGGGGGAGGGGTTACTTTGGGGGGGGGGGGTATTTATCTACCTGTGGGTCATAGTCTGAACACCAGGTCATTAATAAATTGTCGCCCCCGGTGGTGTTACCACTGACAGTTATATTTCTAGTTCTTGCTATGTTTTTGTTTACTTTGACCGTGGGTGGGGTGGTTTTGGTTTTAGGGGAAGCAGTCTGACTTTTGTCATTTTGAACAAAGGTCAAGTTGTGGTTATTATATTTAATTATAAGTTCACGAGCGTAGGAAGGTGCCAAAAAGTGCAATATTTTTGCACTAGAAACATTTAACGCAATATATAACTTAAGACAAATTAGGTTCTTCGGTCGAATTATTATTTACACACTTTTATTTGAAAAGTGGTGTGTGTGTGTGTGGGGGGGGGGCACATGCCCCGCTTGCCCCCCCCCCCCCCCCCCGTTTCCTACGCCAGTGAAGTTTGACCAAATACAGCAAAATTACTGGAACTACCACAAAAAACTAAATAATGGGTTAATTCCTAGTTTAACGTTATAGCCATTGTTACAGTTGAACAAAAAGGCAAGATGGCGGATATTTGGAGAAATCGCACGTCGTTGAATACACCAAATTGCTATATCTAAGATTAAGCTGAAAAGAAGGCATTGCTATCTAACACAATGACTTACAACGGTAGGACGTTCCTTTGGCACGTATAAAGACCATTATAAATACTTATAATAAATAGAGTTAAGATTAGGGTTAGGGTTAATGACAGTGCCAAAGAAAAATCCTTCCCTTACAACCTTTCACACAGACTCGGTAGACTGAAAATGTTGCTATAGTAAGCAATTATTGTTAAATTCCGCCTCGTACACTTATGGTAGTAAACTTACCCTCCCTCAGCCATTTTGTGTGTACACGAACGTTGAACGTTAACGTTCAAAAGTAAAGTCTCAACATAGTGTTGGGGGAAATAAAAATAGTTGTTTCGATTTCCTTATTAATCAGCTGAACTCGTCCTCAAAGTAACCGTGTTATTTCTCTGAGAACGTGTGCAGTGTGGGTTTTCCCCAAAGCCAAACATTGAGATATTATTTAAGACATGACTAATTTTACACTATTAATAAAGTAAAATATGACACCCTGCAAGTGTTCGGGACGTAGCCCAGTGATAAAGCGCTCGCTTGATGCACGGTCGGTTTTGGATCGTTCCCCGAGTGATTCTATTGTTCCCGAGATATTCTATTGTTTACTGCATCGCGTGTCCTTCTAGCCTGAATATTGCATGGGTGTGGCGCAATACTGGCAGTTCCAATCGCGCTATAAATAGATCGCGCGTCACCTAATAATAATAATTAAAACAAACAATTGTGAAATAAGAAATATTTATATCGTAATAGTATATTGTACATAATGTTTTAAATAAAGTTTATTATGTTTTAAAATGTATTAATGAATTACATTTAATCGTTGTTATTTTTCCTAGAGTAAAGTATAAATAAATTATTTAATAAAAGAAATCGTCAGTGAATCGCAGGAACGCATCGCAGGTAGGCGCACACGAGACGCATCCGTCTGCGCCTGGGATAATGCGCGATATATTTATACCACGGCTGTCTTTTGATTTAGGTCAGTCTATTGGCTATGGTTTGAGCGGTAAAAATAGCCTACCTTATGAAGTATACAATGACCAGGCGTGCTCCACATACGATATGTACTTTGTGCTGCTAGTCGTGGCAAGGTACAGTCAAACAAATAAATAATCAAAATATTATATTCATAACTAGCTGCAGTATTTTTGTACTAGAAATATAAACGCAATATATAACTTAAGACAAATGAGGTTCTTCGGTCGAATTATTGAATCCGCACGGTAGACCACGTCTCTGATTGGATTTTTTCCCGTTCTATCCAGTACCCCACGACTGGTATAACAAAGGTTGTGTGGTAAGTACTGTCCTGTTTATGGGGGGTGGGGTGGGGGTGGGGGTGCATATTAAAAATCATTTGCTATTAATGCAAAACTGTAGCAGGTTTTCTCTGACTATGTGTCACAATGAATGAATGAATGAATGAATGTTTAACGACACCCCAGCACGAAAAATACATCGGCTATTGGGTGTCAAACTATGGTAAATGCAAAACAATTGATGAATGTGTCACAATGAACCAAATGTTTGACATCCAATAGCCGATGATTAATAAATCAATGTGCTCTAGTAGTTAAATTTTGTTTCTATTAATTGCTTGATTTGAGTAAACACACGGTATCACCGAACAGTGATGCAAGCGGCAACAATAGCCTACCATATGAAGATGTGATGTATACAATGGCCAGGCTTATTCACAGACGTGATGTATTTTATGTTGCTAGTCATGGCAAGTTACAGCCAAACAAATAGATACTCAAAATATTATATTCATTTACATATTCATAACTTGCTGCTGTATTTTTGTACTAGAAACGTAAAAATAATATATAACTTAAGACAAAAATGTGTATAGAATATATTTATTATTCCCCATCAATCATGAATTAAACCCTTACAAAAAGCAGTCTATATCCTAGTCGCCCACTGTTTTAGTAAATGATGCATGGATACAGGAGGCGTCAGCAGACCGTTCACACATCATACTACATGCGTACGATTTTTGAGGTGGTATTATATAGAGGATATTATATGAGTGTCCATGACAGACGATGTTTACGACACGAGTGCCTAAACCATCATATTGCGATAATTTAGGCACGAGTGTTGTAAACATCGTCTGTCATGGACACGAATGTAATATTCTGTTTATTACAGTAGAACTGTCTTGCTAAATGAACATCCCAGTCATTGTTTACAAACTAACCTTCCTTAACAGCGGATTAATGTTTGTTCATTGATGTCTTGAAAACCAAATCACAACCTGTTCTAAAGTTACGTGATATTTATACGCCCATAAGTAAAGAGTACACATGCATCAACAGCTGTAAATTGTAAAGCATGTGTATACCAAAAAGCAAACAAATACACAGTAATTGAAATAATTAGTTTTGAATTTGAATGACGTCAGTATTCCAATGACGTCACTTTGCATCTCCTTACAATAACTATAAATTGGGTACGTTTCCGTTTTAAGAATAGTAGTATCTGTGGAATGTCGTGTCAGCCAATCAGAAAGAAATGTACTCTTACAACAGCCAATCGTTAAACGACAATGTCAGGAGGACATACGATTTAGTTATGACATACGAGGGAAATCGTACGATAAATATGACCCTCGTTATGCTGTACCTCGTAGGTAATAAACTAGATTTCTGCATTCTGATTAATGATATGTGTTCTTTGTTCAGCGATAGCACGTTCTAATACACCTTGGGCTGACGACGTCGCTTTTATGTTTGGAAACGGTATACGTTGAATGTTTCTTTCGTCACTCATTGTTGGTTTCAATTTCGTCTTTAATTTTGACACCTGCTTGCTTATATTCCTTTCTGTTTTCAATTTCGTCTTCTTGGTGTGTTTATGGTTAACCTTACTGATGTACCTAGATCGATTCAATCGGATACGAAAATCAGAAGCAAAACCGTCTGGTGACGAGTCGTGTTTCATCTTAACCATAGCGATGCTGGTTCTTTGAATGTCTGGCTCTCTGTGATAACAACTCGATGACGCTATCCTTTTTATTCACAATGATGCTATTATACTATTTCTAAATACAGGTACATTTAATGACGATAACAACACAGATGTTTTATCACATAACTAAGTAAGATATGACAAATCTGGTGGTGATGGTGGTGGTGGTGGTGTGGCGGTGGTGGTGGTGGTTTTAGTTTGATGTGAAGGTGAACACCTGGTGGAGGCACCACAACCACTACCACCACCACCAGATTTGTCATATCTTACTTAGTTATGTGATGAAATATCTGTTATCGTCATTACTGAAATCTCTCTCTCTTTTGCTGTAAATTGCAGCTCTCTTGCTCAACCAAAACGAGGGCTGCCACTCCCAGACTAGTTTTCTAAATCAATCCTAGCACAGGACAGAGCTCATTGGAATACGTGCAGCTGTAATGGCATGCGCTCATGAATCACTGCCAAAAACGGTGATGATATCGAGTGTTCGCGAAATTTGAGCATATCCTGCCTCACCGGTGGCACCCGTTATAAGTACTGCCACCAAAGCTGTCAAATCCGTCACGTCATCTAAAACCATGAAAAAATAAATGTGCAAGAGGTATACACAAGTTCAAAATATGGAATAGCATCAGTCATTATAATGGTCGGGGTATAACCTCCAAATATAACTCTTTAGCGAAAACACGGAAATACTGCCTACCACCAAAATCCCCGCTCTGTTCAGGTCATAGGGCTTTACGTGCACATTAGAGCACGCCTCCCCGCTCTAATACAACAATAACCCTATATTTGACGTTAAATAACTTTACATTGATCATTTTCGAACTCACTGATAACAAATATTTGACATATTAGTAACTAATACACTCACTACAGGAAGAAACCCGTCGGCACCTACGTATTTAACCGGAACATTAATGAACGGGTGTGCTGTCGGATTTCTTCCTGTTGTGTGTGCATTAGTGGTTACTATATGGAATATTTGTTATCGGCGAACTCGAAAATAACCAATGAAATGATATTTAACGTCAAACATAGGGTTATTGTTGTATGTTATTTATTTCAATTTATTTTCGTGCTTATATCCAATTAAGGTTCAAGGACGCTGTCCTGGGCACACTCCTCGGCTATCTGGGCTGTCTGTCCAGGACAGTGGGTTAGTTAGTGGTTATTGAGAGAGAAGAGGGTTTTATACCTACCCATTGAGTCGTTAAAACTCGCTCTGGGTGGGAGCCGGTACCGGACTGCGAACCCTGTACCTGCCAGCGTTTTGTCCGGTGGCAGGCAGCAATTCCGTGTTTTTGCTATAGAATCATCTCTGGCTAAGACAGCGACCATAACCATCCAAGTGTCCGTCTAGCTCTCGACGACAGAGTACTCGTGACAGTGTCGACCATAAAACATTTTGAATGACCTCGGGTCACCAAACAGCCCTTTATTTAAAATGCGCTGAGGTTTCATTAAAGAAATATTCCTTTCCTTTTAAAACTAAAAATACCCTTCAACAATTCCAAGATTTGTCTGTTACATTACTCCCATAGTTTATAATTTTATTTATATGTTCGTCATTGCCCTCCCACAAGAATTGGGATCGATCCCCGTCGGTGGGGCCCACTGGGCTATTTTTCGTTCCAGCCAGTGCACCACGACTGATATATCAAAGACCGTGGTATGTGCTATCCTGTCTGTGAGATGGTGCATATGAAAGATCGCCACTTGTTTCTAATGGAAAAATGTAGCGGCTTTCCTCTCTATGACTGTCAAAATGACCATATGTCAGACATCCAATAGCCGTTGGTTAATAAATCAATGTGCTCTAGTGGTGTCGTTAAACAAAACAAAACGTTTACTCCCGTATTTTAATTATTTATTTTTTTGATATGTTCGCCGTTACCTTCCCACAAGAATATTACGAATTTGACTAGACGTAAGCATAACGGTTGTCAGAACAAACACCCACGAAATAGTTACCTTATTCATAGACATCAATCCCGGAAAAAATGACTAAGCAAAAACCCACGTGTTTATCGATCGATTATGTGCCTTTATATATATAACTGTATGCCCGTGTGTGTAAAGCGTAATATAGTACATGGGTATCAGTCACTGCCTGATGTGACACTGTAGTAAATGACTTCAGCCATTTCCCAAACTTTAGGTAAGATTTAAGTGTCAAAATTTAATATCTTAATTAATTAGTACTAACAGACAAGTAAATAAAATGCTAGTCTGTTAATACTGGATTCGTTTCGGTTTCGATTACCGATTTAAAAACTTACGAGGGTGGTGATCAGCTGATAGTTCTCATTAACCATAGGAGAGGGTGAGGTAGGGATGGGGTGTGCAATTGCTTTACGGGGCAGCAAAATGTAACTTTAATTTCGCCCTTGCTAGTTACGTTAATCAATATCTCATATTTTGTTTAGTTCCTATTTTGTGACCGCTAACACCGTAGCTAGGTGTTCGGGACATTTCGGTTTCCGGTATAATTCGTAATCGGCCGAAATGTTCCGAAAAGACAAAATTGATAATCGATATTCGAGGTTCACTGCACCCGAATAAACCCGTTTCACATATAATGTATACTTTCCGCCGGGTATAATTAATATGCATTCCCTCTGTAAATTATCTCTTTCTAGGGGATATTATATTTTCTCATTCCAGCCAGTGTACAAAGACTGGTATATCAAATGCCGTGGTATGTGCTATCCTGTCTGTGGGATGGTGCATATAAAAGATCCCTTGCTACTAATGGAAAAATGTAGCGGGTTTCCTTTTTAAGACTATAGTTCAAAATTATCAAATGTTTGACATCCAATAGCCAATGATTAATAAATCAATATGCTATAGTGGTGTCGTTAAACAAAACAAACTTTAACTCTAAAATATGACTATTGACGTACATGCACATATTTAAGTAATTTCACCTGTATTTGACCGGCCTCGGTGGCGTCGTGGTAGGCCATCGGTCTACAGGCTGGTAGGTACTGGGTTCGGATCCCAGTCGAGGCATGGGATTCTTAATCCAGATACCGACTCCAAACCCTGAGTGAGTGCTCCGCAAGGCTCAATGGGTAGGTGTAAACCACTTGCACCGACCAGTGATCTATAACTGGTTCAACAAAGGCCATGGTTTGTGCTATCCTGTCTGTGGGAAGCGCAAATAAAAGATCCCTTGCTGCTAATCGGAAAGAGTAGCCCATGTAGTGGTGACAGCGGGTTTCCTCTCAAAATCTGTGTGGTCCGTAACCATATGTCTGACACCATATAACCGTAAATAAAATGTGTTGAGTGCGTCGTTAAATAAAAACATTTCTTTCTTTTTTTTCACCTGTATTTATTTTATATAACATTAACTTTCAAATTTTACAGCGGAAAGAAACCACTGAAGGATTTACCTGAAGTTTTTCAGATAGAAAGTTCATATGGCCAGCAACGGTAAGTGTTAATGGTTGTTAAAAAGGAAACAAACTGAAACCCCCCCCCCCCCCCCCCCCCACCCACCCACCCCACATAAAAAAACAACAACCCAGAACAAAAAAAGGAGAAACCCCTCCCTTGATTTACAAGTCACCATACTGAATCTTTTTTTTATCAGAAACCAATTGCTGTGCTAATTTAAAGGGACACACCCTAATTTTAACCCGTGAAAATTAACACTAAGTTTAGTTAATCTACAAACCTGTAACACGTATGGATAAAGTTACAGTTGAGTGAAACATGAGTCTGTGAATTTGAAATGATGAAATACCCTCTAAAAGTAGACTAAACCTCGACTCCATAAATGTTACTTCTCAGATGCACGTGCGTTTTAAAAAATACGAGAAATGCATTTTGTGATATTAAAAACACCAAGATGACCAAAAACACTTCGAAGGTACGGAAATTAATAATCTAAACCATAAAATCTAAGTAAAGTATGATTTAAGTTATCAAAAACGGTTATAATAGTAAAAAATATGCGTTAGTGTTTAAAAACTAGGGTATGTCACTTTAATATGCTTACGAAGCAGTAATTCAACTATTGGGGGGTGGGGGGTGGGGGGTGGGGGGGGGGGGGGGGGGGGGGGACGACGGGATAGCTAGCCCAGTCGGTAGAGCACTCGTCTGGGATGCGAGGATCGAAGGATCGTCAAGGTATCCACTGGCTATTTCCCGTCCTAACCATTGCATCACGACTGGTATACCAAAGGCCGTAGTATGTGCTATCCCGTTTGTGGGAAAGTGCATATACATAATAGATATTTCACTGCTAATGCAAAAACGAAGCAAGTTTCTTTTAAGACTTCAATAGGCGATGATTAATAAATCATTGTGCTGTAGTGGTGTCGTTAAACAAAACAAACTGTAAACTTTAAATATTCAATTACATACCAAACTATCGGTAAGTAGGATGTGATGAGTATGCGGCTACATGAATAAAGTAATTGTCGAGGCAAATTAAATGTAATATACTGACGTCCAAAAGAAACTTTACATACATAAAATGTGAATAATTTGATAAATACTGTTGCTAATAAAAAATAACCAATTTAGAAACCACCTTTCAAAGGCTTTACATGTATCACTAAGTACATTGTGACGTTTAAATGTTGAATTCATATCCCACCAAACCGATGGATGGATATCTATAATACAATGTCAAGCCTTGTAAAGTTTCTTTTGGATGTCAGTATACTAGTATATATTTTTAGGCAATACAAGTATTTTGTCGGACCATTTAGTAGGTCAAATGCCGTATGAATATTCCTTTAATGTCATTATGTTTTTTTTTCTTCTGAACACAGATGTGCTTAGCCGACAAGGACTCACAATAGTTAAACAACTTGGAAGAGGAAGTTTCGCGTCTGTTTTTCTGTATGAAGAGCAGAACGGGAAGAAACACGCCATTAAGACAGTGCTCTTTACCCCCATAGCCAGCGTTGAGGTAAAAAGGAAAGGAATATATGTTTAAAAGCACAATATCAAACAAATGTATTAAGCTTCTTCTATTACAGTCTGTCTAGATAATTCCTGAGGTACGTACCTTTGTTTCGCATAAAATGATTTGGGAGCTGTTACAAACAATTTAATATCAGGACGATCAGAAATACCTTGGGTTTGCTCAAACTGAGTTATATATTGTACGAATATTGTCGTTGTAAATAATAAAATCGTTATTTATTTATTTATTTATTTATTATTGTATGTAAATATTTATGTATTTATTTATTTGGTTATTTATTTTATTTATTAATTAATATTAATAATTAAAGGGACTCGCCCTAGTTGTTAACCATTACGCCGTTGTTTTTCGCTATTAAACCCATTTTTTCACAAATAAAATTGCACTTTACTTACCGTTTATTATTTAGAATATACATTTCCATTCACCTGAAGTGTTTTTTGGTAATCCTGGTAATCCTGGTGTTTGTAATACCACAAAATGCATTTTTCGTATTTCTTAAAAAGCCACGTGCCTCTGAGAAAAAAACATTGAGCAGACAAGGTCTAATCTATTTTTAGAGGGGATATTCCCATTTCAATGTCACAGACGTTGGTATACCACGTGACCGTTATCATTTTGGTTCGGTTTGTTTTCTCGTGCACGGTTCGCGCAATCAACATCCGATTTGTTGTCGTTTGCTTATCGTTCATTTGTGAGGTTTTTCTTCACAGTTCGTGAACATTTTCATTAACAATAAAGTTCATACAAGTAAGTATCTCAATACAAAACGTTACAAACCCTTAAAACCAATAATTTTGCTACGTCTTACGATATCTGGAGAGAGGATACAACCTTTGGAACATGTCCAGGAGAGGTGAAAGGAACGCACCCCAAGTCTCTGCCACTCTGTGAAATTTGTCGTGACATAGGCATTGTTGTGCTTCGAGCGACATCTACCGGTGACATCAGAATACTAACTTTCAAAATTATTTAATGCAATTGGGTCATGGGGATTCCCATGGTATTTATCGATATAAAACCTGCTTTTTCACTCCATTTTATAAAAACGTGATCTAAGTGTGTTACAGGTTTGTAGATTAACCAAAATTATAATTTATTTTCGCTGGATGGAACTAGGGCGTGCGGCTTTAATAAATTAATATTAATAATCTTAATTTTTATTTTATTGTTATTAATTTTTTTTATGGGGAGGAGGGATCTGCAGATTAGGTTTAGCGTCCTCCTAGCATAGCACAGCATAGCACAGCATAGCACAGCATAGCACAGCATAGCACAGCATAGCACAGCATAGCACAGCATAGCATAGCATAGTTTATTATTAGCTTTAATATAAAAATCAAGAAACATCATATCAGAGTTCCTTCCAGTTAATTTTACAACAGCCAATAACACTTTATTTACATTTCATGATTAAAAGCGAAGTTGCCACTTTAACTGTATGATATTGTCGTCGTTTCAGGAGTTTGACAAGGTAATACGAGAAGTCGATTTATTGTCCAAGTTGTCACACGAGCGGATTGTGTCCTACACCCGCCATATAGTGACCGACAATCGACTTCATATATTCTTGGAGTACATGGAAAGGGTGAGCTCTTCTGTTCATTATTTCACTCGTTTATTTAAGGTGTACTGGTATTTAATTAAAGTACTATCTACATTAATTTTTGTTTACCTATTTTGTATATGCAGTTATAACTGCGGATGTAATTCCATAAGATTTTTGGTGTTGTATGTCTATAATAGTATTTGCTAATATAAATTGTGTTCTTCAATGTAATCGTATCATTAATTTGATTTCTGCGGTATAATATTATACTTTTCACAATATTATCAAGGTGTATTTATCTGTGGGTAGATTAAATCGTATATTAACAATGATGGGAATTTTATCCTTGATGTTGTGTTTGTATACATACACATAAACATACACAGACACATACAGAGACACATACACATACACATACACAAAATGTATGTATGTATGTATGCATGTATGTATGTATGTATACTAGTAGGGGGATGTGGTGTGGACATAGCCCAGTGGTAAAGCGCTCGCCTGATGCGCGGTCGGTTTAAGATCGATCCCCATTGGTGGGCCCATTGGGCTATTTCTCGTTTCTGGTATATGAAAGGCTGTGGTATGTGCTATACTGTCTATGGGATAATACATATAAAAGATCCCTTGTTATAATTTTTAAATGTATCGGGTTTCCCCTCTAAGAATATATGTAAAAATTACCAAATCTTTGACATCCAATAGCCGATGACTAATAAATCAATATGCTCTAAAGGTGTCGTTAAACAGGACAAACATCATTAATAGTAGGGGTCTAGGTGCAGAAATTATACTAATACCACCGGCCTCGGTGGCGTCGTGGTTAAGCCATCAGACATAAGGCTGGTAGGTACAGGGTTCGCAGCCCGGTACCGACTCCCACCCAGAGCGAGTTTTATGAACTTAATGGGTAGCTGCAAGACCACTACACCCTCTTCTCTCTCACTAACAATCAATCCACTGTCCTGGACAAACAGCCCAGATAGCTGAGGTGTGTGCCCATGACAGCGTGCCTGAACCTCAATTGGATATAAGCACGAAAATAAGTTGACATGAAATGAAAATGAAATACTAGTATCTGTATCTTTAACACGTATCTTCCTTTTTAATTAGGGTTCAGTCAAAGAACGAATTGAAGCAACTGGTCCCCTGGATGTCGTTACTTGTTCTGTCTACACCAGGCAGATGCTGGACGGACTCACCTACCTACATGGGGATGACATTCACATTGTTCACAGAGATATAAAAGGTATGGAAAGAACAGAAATGTTGTTGTGTAATCAGCTGAAATTGTGTATCTAACATACGGTGTGTCACGGGGATTCTATAATTCCCGTAACTGAATAAAACACGATTATCAAAATATCTCTCCTAACGGTATATCTATTAGATCTCTCTGTAACAGGCTGTTAAACCCTAGTATGGCTCGTCTCTAGGTATGATCAGAGATACGATCTTATATAAAGTATATATTATTATAGCACGTTTAGCTCACTAGAAACACAACAAAACACAATACACTTTGGAATCTGTATTATCCTACGCTGACAAATGTACAGCCGTAGTAGTTAATTAATAACAGCAATAATAACAACCCAGAACTGATCACTTAATTAGTTAATCTCTAGGTGTCTAGTTACACAATATGCGAATCACCGTTACACCACACCCACGCGTGTGATAATTGAGAAACGCTTCTAGGGGAAGTTAATTAATAAAGGAATTACCACTCTATTCCTAACTGGTTAATTTTTAATTAACCCTTACTACTCGTTCAGTAATGTGTGATAATTTAGGAACGCTTCCAGGGGAACTTAATTAATAAAGGAATTACAGCTCTATTCCTAACGGGTTAATTTTTAATTAACCCTAACTACTCATTCAGTAACCTTGTAACACAGAATTAATACTGGTACCTATCACAATAAAGACAATAACCTACAGTTTACCTAGGTCCGCTAGGATGACTGGCTAAGCTTTATATTACCAAATACTCATATAATGTTAGAACAAAAAGTCTACGATTTACTTCGTCAGATGACCGAAGACACTGTCTAAAGAATATTGGTATAATACAGTATTAAAATATTTAAAGTCACATCAATCACATCAAGATTATACACAGAGCAGAAATGATATTTACCAAAGTCCAAACGGACTAACGTTCCCAGGAAGCTTCCTTTTCCGTTCTCCTAGATATCTCTAAAAACTAGCTATTTATTATAAAATCAGAATTGGCCTGTGGGTACAAGGCGGTACCTCCCCCTATCATCTGATATTTCACCTCTACTAGCGTCAGTATATTTCTCTCTGATCGTCAGACTTACTGACGCCATCGTCGCCAAATCACGGTTGTAAAAACCGCACTCGCAGAGGTATTACGTAACTACTCGCCACATGGCCTCCACAGCTGGACTAAGTGCATATTGGAATGCCCGATCGCGCGAAGCATTACGTAACAAGTTGCCCAGTGCAATTAAACTGCACACGGCCCTCTAACACAATTAAAATCGCCACAGGCGAAAACAAATTTAAGAGCATGTCCCGTCACACGGTGACTGCGACAACAGGCCTCGGTGGCGCAGTGGTTAAGCAATCGGACTAAAGGCTGGTAGGTACAGGGTTCGCAGCCCGGTACCGGCTCCAGCACTTTCTTATTTGTAGACAGGACAGCACATATCACAGTCTCTAACATACTAATTGTGCAAAACTGGTTAATAGATGTATGGAGCGCCAAGGTGACAAATACACCTGTATTAATTATTACTAGTAATCAATAGGGAACACATGCAAAGGCAAAGCTGCACATATAGTTGCTTGCCTTGGCTGTTCTAGTAGTTGCCTTCACCCCATGTCAAAACGAATCGATCCCCGTCGGTGGGCCCATTGGGCTATTTCTCGTTCCAGCCAGTGCACCACGACTGGTATATCAAAGATTATGGTATGTGCTATCCTGTCTGTGGGATGGTGCATATAATAGACCCCTTGCTGAAAATCGAGAAGAGTAGCCCATGAAGTGGCAACATCAGGTTTCCTCTCTCAATATCTGTGTAGTCCTTCACCATATGTCCGACATCATATAACCGTAAATTAAATGTGTTGAGTGCGTCGTTAAATAAAACATTTCCTTCCTTCCTGTATCAAAACGGATATTTAATCTAAAGGGTTTGGTAGAAACTTTTCAAATGACTAAAAACCAATTGTTGTGCGACTTGATGCACGTTTAAAACTTAATACTTAGTCATATGTTTCTTAGGTCGGTTTGAGGCTAAAAGAAATGATGTAAAAAAACAAAACTATTTTGTTATAACTATTTCGCCAGTAATTTGTTCTTCAGCTGGCAATGTTTTACTGGATGGTGACGGGAACGTGAAGTTGGCAGATTTCGGGATCTCCAAAGAGTTGCAGGAGCTACGGTCTGACCTTCGAACTGAGGCCGGGACCTATTACTGGATGGCCCCGGAAGTCATTAGGGCGGAGGAATATGGCAGGAAGGTGGATATTTGGTGAGTTATAGTTCATACTTCATAAAAATAGATCTTGGGCTTGTGTTTAGAGTCGATCCCAGTCGGCGAACCCATTGAGCTATTTCTCGCTCCATCCAGTGCACCACGACTGGTATATCAAAGGCCATGGTATGTGTTATCCTGTCTGTGGGATAGTGCATATGGAAAAGTCCCTTGCTACTAATGAAAAGCATCTACTGCTCTGATTGGTAGTATTGACTGATTGAAACATATTTTATTGCTTTTTAAAGAACAAATGGATTAGGCATAAGTTACACAACTTACTAGGCCTTCTCCATAATGCTTGCATTTTACGACAGTAATATATTTTTGCAATTTACATATGAACAGAAATAAATATCACTGAAATAGAGAAAGAAGAAAGAATAAAGGAAACAGAAAAAATATTGGTAGTAATATACGGAATTAATTATTTGTATAAATATTTTTATTTATTACTATTATATCACCGGCCTCAGTGGTATCGTGGTTAAGTCATCAGTCATAAGGCTGATGGGTACTGGGTTCGCAGCCCAGTACTGGCTTCCACCCAGAGCGAGTGTTAACGACTCAATGGGCAGGTGCAAGGCCACTACACCCTCTTCTCTCTCTCACTAACTACTAATAACCAACAACTAACCCATTGTTATGGATAGACAGCCCAGATAACCGCGTGCCCAGCACAGTGTGCTTGAATCTTAATTGGATATAAGCACGAAAATATTTCGAGTTATCTCCCATTTATTCTCAGGCATAAAGTGCGGCTAGTTATACACACTAAGTATTCAAATCATTGAACAAGTGACGCAAAACTATTTTATGCAACCCACATGGAATTGACCATAATTTTCAACTTTTTTTTGTGATATTTTCCTTATTTTTAATATTATTCTGTTATTTTTAATATTTCTTTCCAGGAGTCTCGGTTGTACCGTGGTAGAGATGCTGACCGAAAAACCACCCTTGCACCAATACACACCTCAGCAGGCTATACTTAAAGTAGGTCGAGGTGAACCACTAGAATACCAGTTACCTGGAGACGCAGGGGAACTAGCTGCTGTTAGGTCTTTCCTGGAGAAAACCTTTCAGAAACAGTACAGCGATCGACCCACTGCCGTGGAACTGTCACATGACCCTTTCGTTGCACTACAAAGTGGACAGTTTTAGAGCTCGCGGTATAGGGAACAGTTAAACTGTTTTAATAATAAAAACATATAAGCAACTCTGGCAGTTAAGAAAATGGACACAGCAAAAATATGTCACGCAGTTTTGTCGTTAATGTGTAAGAGAGTAATTTAATTTGTAAGTATTAGCCTACAATAAATAATGGTGTGTGTGTGTGTGTGTGTGTGTGTGTGTGTGTGTGTGTGTGTGTGTGTGACATAGCCCAGTGGTAACGCGCTCGCTTGATGCGCGGTCGGTCTAGGATCGATCCTCGACGGTGGGCCCATTGGGCTGTTTCTCGTTCCAGCCAGTATACCAGGACAAGTACATCAAAGGTCGTGGTATATGCTATCCTGTATATATATATATATATAAAAGATACCTTGTTACTAATGGAAAAATTTAGCGGGTTTCCACTCTAGGACTATATGTGAAACTTACCAAATGTTTGACATCCAATAGCCGATGATTAAAGAATCAGTGTGCTCTAGTGGTGTTGTTAAACAAAACAAACTTTAACTTTTTCATATAATATTATTTATTTTGTACTGTTGTATGTTTAGGTCATATGCAAATAGTGTCTTTTGCTTTTAATCCGGGGAGCACTACTAGGTAATTTAATGAGTGGCCATTAGATACCATTTATCTCGTTGATTAAAAAGTATTGAATTCACTTTCACTCGTCAGATACATTTTTAAACAACTCGTTGTAAAATAAATAGTATCTAGCGGCCAGTCATGTAGTATTTCTATATATAAACTAGAAGCATAAGTCGATAACGAACTCAGGAAATACATTTCTTATGTATATATTTATATAAATGTATTAAAATTATTTTTTAAATAATGTTTTGTCATCATAATTCTTTTGTTGACGTTTGCTGTATAATTCTGTCCAAGACGGTGCTCAGTCGCTGAAATGGATTTATGGTTATAATTCTTAGGACTGCTTTAAAGGAATGCTAAAGCAAGGCTTTTGGACTGGTATGCATATTCAACGATACATAATGCACATTATTGCTTAATATCAACAAGTATAATCGTATAGTTAATTAATAAAACGGTTAAATGTGACGGATATTATATATAACAGGCACAGCCATTTTGTACCATCCCAGTTAATACGCCCTCTGGCGAGCTGGTGGTTACGTAATACCTAACATGTCACGTCAG
>NC_054712.1:39174143-39207733 GCF_016097555.1 Gigantopelta aegis | reverse complement strand
GTAATGATGGACAGATAGAAATAGATATAAAAACTTAAGTTTTTCCAAATGTTTATTCACACTACAAATATGGTATTCATGATGACAGAAGACAAAAAACAAACCAACAAAAAACAACCCCATCTTCATTCAAACATTTCAAGTGATTTCTGTGTCTTAATTAAAAAATTTCCTGGTGGACCATTAACTGCATTACGTTTTCAATATAATGTTTGATGACTTAGTAATGTTTGTCGTTTTTCATTTCCAGAACCAAGTTGGTTGTGATTCAATAGTGTTACAGGGGCCTTTAAATCATTCATTACTTTTACAAATCGCTCATAGTCTGCAGGTTATTTCTGTTTGTCTTGTAATACCACGTGGCATATCAGATGAACAATGTCTGATCTGTTGAAAACTTGACCGTCTTTTGTCATGAGTTAATTTTGATTATTGAAAGACAAGTGACCTAATTCTATTTGATCTTTAATAAAGAACCACAGAGCCATGAGTTTACCAATTGATTCATTACAGCTAATTCCATGTACGATGTCCCTTTCAATATCCGTTTCACTGAGAACATTCGACAAGCTTTGTATTTTTTTGTTTTGTTCAGGCTCATTTGATTCCATCTTTTCAGTTTGATTTTCATTCCCCACCTGATTCTTCAAAAGTCTCTCATAAGTTTCCCTCGATAACAGAATCATCGGTTTGCTCATCGTATGTAATTTCATTCTCGTCCCTTAAGTAAGCATGCAAAGCCAGAATACAGGGAGGTATGATAAACTGATGTGATTTTAACAGTTGCAGTTTATGTTTCTTGTGAACTGTCTTGCTGGTCAATGAACGAATGACTGATCTGTAACGATGCAAGCGTTTTTTTTAACAAGGTCCGATATTGGAATATTACCACGTAAGACATTATAAATCACTTCTATCAATGCCTTAAACTGATTGGGTGATGCGTGAATCAACAAAGTCCGTCTCTGTTTCACATTTCCATCCTCAAAAAGTGTCAGATAACTCAAATTGTCGTTAATTAAGTCTGTCATAATTTACAGCAAGAAACAAAAGCTGATCTTTTCAGTATGAAATAGTACGATCCACCCCAACAATCCGGAATGTCAACTCCACATGCTAGAACACGGTTAATTGAGTCAATGGATTCAGACTTGCGTTTATACCACTGTGAACTCTGTGACAAAATTATTTCTGGTTCACCTCTAGGATGAGCCACAATGATGCAGGAATATTCTTCTCCCTGGTCTGTCTGAGATACAAATGAGCCAGTGTAGTGTGCGATTGATATTTTATATAAATAGGATAAATTTTTGGGTAAATACACTGTACATACTTCGTTTGGAAATGTACCAGTACGCAGTCGACCGTATTTGGAGTCGCTATAAGGGGAGGCATCCACTATCAGGTAACCATATTTTTTCCCATCTACAGCATCACGGTATTCTTCCCAAAAATATTTAGACAGACCAGGAAACATCTGAGAGGCTAATATTTTGTACTCATGAGCTGAACGTGGGTTCAACATTAAAATAAACAGATGGGTGTTTAAGGATATACTTCTATTACATTCGCCCTTGGGATAGGCAGATTGCTGTATGTTGATCACTGTTATACCCATGTGATGAGCCATAGTGGCATAGAGGTTTAACATGAGATGACTCTTACACACTTCCATCATTAAATCGTCAAGCACCAAGATCATTTGTTTGTTGGACTGAACAGACCAGTCTTGTAATTCGTTCAGGCTTGGTAATGCTTCGTGGAAGTGAATAATAGGGATGGTCTGCTGCATAGCAATATACAATTAGACTGGGTGATCTATCAAACATAACATCGGCTTGCTCCAACATACGTTTGGTTAGAAATGTCTTTCCACTTGATGATCCACCAATCACTGAAGTAGTCGTAGGTGTCTGTATGGGAGGCAGAGACATTCTTGGGTTATCGTATCGCTGGGTTGGATGGACATGTTGTAAATGCAATGTTGGATAACTAAATGAGACCAAGTATTGTTAACTTAGCTATTTAAGCTCTTGCTCTATTCAATAATCTTGCACGTCTGATACCTTCTTGTTTTACTGCTATGACGTGCTCTGGTTTTAATATATATACAATCAGGGGTGTGTTACCAATCAAAAGTCGTTTTCTAGTGGGGTCCCTTGTGGAAGAATGGATGAACTGGTGCAACACAAACACATATGAACTATTGGGATTTCTTTGCAAAAACCTTTGCTGTTCACTCCTCGTTACAGGGATGTGATTGTCGAGCAGACGCTTTGGCGACCACCACTAACATCTGTTCATGACTCATAGCTATGACATCTTGTATAATTTCATTGTAATCATTAAAAGCAAGAAAATGCCTTAAAAAATAGTAATGTTTTATGACATATCTAGCCATGTCTCTCTTATCTGCTCGTCTATAAACAAATGAACCATCTGGAGCATTTACATACTAATATTAAAAAAAGAGCCAAAAAAAAAAAACCCCCAAACATATTCAATACACAAATTTATTACAAACACGTGGTGTACAATATCTAAAATATTTAGATACAAAATTCAATACAAATACATCATTCTGTAACTTACCATCATTGAATTGATTTGCAATATCATTTATTGTTAGTTCGGTTTTACATTTTTGTAACAAATAATACAGGCAATACAATCCGCATGTTTTAGCATTCACACTTTGAAGACATTTGCCATTGTAAACATAATGTATAGAATGTTTCTTTAAAAATTCTACAAATTTTATATTGTAATACTCGGATGGTTTACCAAAACTGTCAAAAAACTGTCCTTTATTTTTGTCAAAATAGAATGCAACCCAGTGTGTACCCGGGAGGTCAGTTGGATCTGTATTGATAATACATCCCCAGCTTCCACCTCGGATTAATCGTGGCAGTATGTCACTCGAGTACACACCTAAAATATGTGAACGTAAATCTGGGTCACAGTTTACACCACTCTGAATCTGTGAAGCATACATAATTTGTCTATTTAACAAACACGTTTCTGGTCTGATCGATTTCAATCAAGCTAGGAAATTCACCGTACACTACACAACCAACTGTCTCTGTCAATGCCGATTTAAACTGTACTTCTAAACGCAGATTACCACTTTTGAGCAAACTTAAATAATCAGAATCAACAAAAACTGGTTCGAGACTAAACACAAACAGTCCAACAGCAAATTTGGTTCTTTCGATGTAATTCCCGCAGTCTTGTCTTGTCCCCATTTGCTAACACCATCAAACAAATTCACGTAAGCACTCACGTCGTCTGTTTTGACTGGTCGACCAGGCACACTAATACCGTCCAAATACAATGATACCTTCTTCACTAATGAACTCTGAAAATTAAACTTTTCAAACAGCTTGTTGTGCGTTAAAATAAGCGCACTGTTCATCCTCAGTTTACATATCTTGAACTAAATATCTTGCAACTCGACCTTGTACTCCTGATCCAACTTTCCAGACATCAGACAAAAGGAGACGGAGCTTCGAAATAAGTTAACAGTCATATCCACACCATTCACCAGGTATCTGCCTATGTTAAAAATATCTTCGCACAATGGACCTTCCATGGTAATCATTTTGCTGTCAGCGATGAACACAGCTTGGTCCGATAATCCAGAATTAATACCTGTAATGGGATCAGTGCTTTCGATGTCTGCTTTGGTCTCTCCAGAGTCCTTGTAAAACAATTGAGACTGAAGTTGAGATTGTTTACCCTCTGCACCGTAGTTCAGCAATGTTTGAATAATTGCTTTGTAGGGATAATGATTGTTCGCCGAACTCACCAGCTCACCTTGCGACCATAAAGCTTGCATGAATAGATTTACCGGAGCCACGTGTTCCTCTGTACTCAAAACAGTTCCGTCAGAGTGACTCACTTTCAGTTTAACATGTGAACGACTTTGTTTCAAATCCATGTAGTCGCTTCCACTGTTTAAAATTTGGAATTCTACCGGGGACGAATCTGTAATTTGACTGACGAGTCTGACATCCACGTAGTAATGTTGAAAGATGTTTGATATGGAGGCATAGAAAACAGGTCCAATGGACTAGGCAGCCCTTCAACAAAGTCTTTGTTCGTTAACAACGACATACCGTTTGTTTATACGAATATATCTTTTTCGTCAATAGTTGATTTATATCTCGATGTTGGAGCTAGTTTTTTTCTGTGTTGTCATTAGTCTGACCTTTTTGCTTCTGACGATTGGATTGGATTGGTATTTTTAAAAAAAAATTTATAGCCTGTATGCGATCCTGTTTGGCTTCAGCTCTTTCAACTACGTTTTGCGTTTGTGACGTCACTTCTATTTTAGCGGCTTTTTCTTTTTGTCCTCATCACTGTTTACATGTCTCAGTACAATCGGTATCATGTAAGAAAACCAACTCCAGATCCAACCTGCTTATTTGAATGAACGACAATCTTTCCTCGTTTATGAAAATACTTTAACCATTTATTCACATCAGGCACGTAAAGTTTCCGATCCATGGTAATTTACTCCAGAAATGGATAATGTCGCAACAGTAGTGTCACACTCGTCGTCTTTTTGATGAATGAGGCAGGAGTGTCCGAAGTCGATTTTATATGTATATCAATGTAATCACTGTCCTTCACAACAACGGGTATGTTCCACAGTGTGTTAAATTCGTAGCGAGGACCGTCTCGTAAATCTCAGCAGTGGCACAAAATCTTCACCCACTAAGCTACTGTCACACAAATTACACAACACATCTACTTGTAAGACATTCATTCTTTGTATGTTGATTTCTCCAAAGTTCAGCTCTGCGAGAGACACTATCCAAACACCTACAAACTTTAGTCTCTAGTTTAACTTTACTCGGAAATGATATTGTTTGTTATCCGGAAAAAATGTTTTAGACTCCATGCTGTTCAATATGATATATTTCTCCATTATTAAATGTTTTTTACTTGACTTTCCTCAATGTATGAATCAAAAGATGCAGGCCATCCAAGCCATCGGACAAGAAAGTAGGTTTTCCCACCTTGTCTTTTCTTCTTTAGTATTTTCTCCACTTTCCACAACACATCTTGGTCTTTGTTGATTTTCTGTAGTTCGTTGATATAGAAACTACCTTTAATTATTTCATCGTGGATATCTTTCAGATGATAAATAGGTATACCCTGCCGACGTGTGCGCAAAGCTACTTTAAACAGTTCCTCTGTCCAGTGCAAGTCTAGTTCCTTACTGAATGATCTCCTAAGATATGACATTCTAACCAAATCACCCACGTTAAATAGGAACTTTTGTAATGGTTTATTCACTTTCACTCGAGCCAACATAGGTTTGACATAAAGATGATGCCGTACGTTTAACTCATTGTTGCTGTTAACATCTGCTGGAGCCCATTTACCCAAAGACGAATGTATTGTGTGATTGTAGTTATACACCAAGTCTTGCAACACCTCGAGATATTGCTTCGTGTTATTGCGAGTCATGAACCTTGTCAAAAGTGATTTAAATGTTCTGTTGAATCTTTCAACGTAATTGCTTTTAATGTTCTCGTTTTGAGTAACAATCAATTTAATGTTTTGCTTTTCAGCATAAGTTTTAAAAGCACCCTTGAATTCACTACCTTTATTTACCTGTACCTTCTTAGGAACATGACCTTCTTTCAATACCGATTTAAAACCTTCTAGAACTGTATCTGGCTTTTTATTGGATAAAGAAACAATCCAAGCATATCTGGACAAAATATCTACAGCCCCGAGTAAATAGCGTATGTCATTGTTCCACTTACTGTAACGTGACACGTCGGCTAAATCGACATCAAACATCTCATTTATTGAGTTCACTCTCACTTTGAGACGAGGAAATCGATGTCTCACCGGTTAGTGAAGACCATATGCATCCTGGTCACTTAAAAACAACTTTTATTTTGTTGAGTTTAACATTGGATAAACCGTGCCTCTTCAAAGCCTTTTGAAATTTATAAGGACCATAAAATGCCCCGGGTGTTCGAGGGTTAAAATAATGCTGTTCTAACATTTTCTTATCATCTATATTCACTGACCGTTTCTCGTTGATAGCCATAATACCAAATGACACCAAACAAACCCGTTTCCAATTGAATACTTGCATATAAATAACAAAGGAACAGAATATCATAAATCGATGATTTATTCAATATTAAAGATGTCTACCATTCAATTAGTTCTTAAATAGAAAATAAAACATGTGGTTCAGTTGAAGAGTTCCATGCATTCCAGTTGTACATATTTGAAAACTTGTACTTTCAAATCATCAACCCAATTGGTTGTCTTAAAATTGGTATTTAAATAGTCCTGACATTGATATAGAAACAGCACATCACTACAAACACTATGCTGTGTATAAGGGTCGTCACGTAAAATCTTTATCCATTTGTGAATCACATCCAGCTCATCTAATTCGGCCCAAGCCATGGTATAGTACTGTTCTAGTTGTTCAGTGTCAGATTTATCGTGACAATTGTGCATGGCTTCCTCATCGAATATACAGCCACAACAAAGCTCCGTAAACAACCCCTTGGTGATTTTGGCTAGTTCCATACTATAACACAAGGTCACGAGAGAGTCAATGTACTGTTTCATATTAACAGAATCCACCTCGTCTATGCCATATTTAGGTAACATTTTCTTCACTACCACACGGATGGTTTGCTTCAAATTGTCTTGGAAACTGCTCTTTGCATCCAAAACGCACTGGAGTCTGTCTTGAAACCACAAACGTGATTTCCTTAGAGTATGCTGTGTTAGATGGTCTAGTGATACTTGTACGTATTTCCACATATAGAAACACTGGTTCTCTGTCTTCTCCATAATGAATCCCCACGGGTTGACACTCGACTAATGACTGTATCACACCAACAAATAATTTTATAGTAGATATCACAACGTCATATTTATAAATATAACCACAGTGATTGGATAAACATGCATCTCTGTTATAATATTTAAAGTAACATAAAACTAATATGCATTACAAAAGGTATTATCTTAAACAATATCCTGTCTTCGAATATAGTATCATTCTAGCAATGATTGGTTAGGATAACAGTTCAAACAGCTGAATGCACTCGTGATTTGCGTGGCCATCTCGCATAGAGCACGACACTGCCCACTTCACTTCGGGTACATATCTCTCCATCGAACTAAACAATTCTACCAGTTTGTGCCATTCTGTTAATTTCAGAACAATTCCTTTCCGTGTAGGTTTTATTGTCTTGACATCATCATCCTTGGGGATGCACCACTGTCTGAAATCCACAGTTGGATATGGACTCTTCACATTAATGTACATGTTTGTCACGGGGATCCTATTATACCCGTAACTGAATCAAACACGATTGTCCAAATATCTCTCCTAACTGTATATCTATTAGATCTCTCTGTAACAGGCAGTTATACCCGCTGGCTCGTCTAGGTATGATCAGAAATAAGATCTTATATAAAGTATATATAATATAGCACGTTTAGTTCACTAGAAAACACAACAAAAACACAATACACTTTGGAATCTGTATTAACCTATGCTGACAAATGTACTGCCGCAGTAGTTAATTAACAACAACAAATAATAACAACCCAGTACTGATCACTTAGTTAGTTAATCTCTAGGTGTCTAGTTTACACAATATGCTAATCACTTCACCGTGACACAACACCCTTCCGTGTGATAATTGAGAAACACTGCCAGGAGAACTTAATTAATAAAGGAATTACAACTCTATTCCTAACTGGTTAATTTTTAATTAACCCTTACTACTCGTTCAATAACGGGTGATAATTGAGAAACGCTTCCAGGAGAACTTAATTAATAAAGGAATTACAACTCTATTCCTAACTGGTTAATTTTTAATTAACCCTTAACTACTCATTCAGTAACCTTGTAATACAGACTTAATACTGGTACCTATCACAATAAAGACAATAACCTACAGTTTACCTAGGTCCTCTAGGATGACTGGATAAGCTTTATATATATATACTGTAAATCATGAAATTAATGCGTCATGATATTATTGCGTCCGTACATGAGTGAACAAAAATGCGTATTTTTATTAATGCGTCGGGCAAAAGTCCACATCACATAAAAACATTTTATTCACAGTTGTTTTCTTATTTAATAAGTTATTATATTGTTTGGGCTTCATCTTTCAAGTCAGTAGTTGTTTTGACAGCTACTACATAATCTGAAGCTAATCGCATGGTGGGTCGACCAGGAAGCCCTAATTACTTAAAGTAGTGTAATTAGTATAACTACACCTTATTGTTAAGGGTATGCCTCGCACTTTTGTGTGGTGATTGCTTCTAATTAATCCACCAGTAGGAATAAAAGGTAAACGGGTCGCTATTGCAGGACACAATATTTCACGCGAACGCAGACGTATTATTCTAACAAATGTTTTAGACTGATTTTATACACTTGATGCGCAGCACAGGAATAGACGTTAACAAATGCGATATATTGCAACAGTGACAACTTGCGACCAGTCTAACTTAAAATGCCATGTATAGAGTCGAGCCAAATGGTTTGAAGAAATGTGCACGGATTGATGGTTGCGGTTATATAATTTTCTACTGTTTCATTTTTAAAGGAATATATTTAGTAATAAAATTTGTTGATGATAATTTTACAAATGTTCAAAACAGTTTAAATGTATACAGTAATCCAGACGTGTAAGAAAATTTGAAAAAATAAACTTTTTAAAAACAAAACATTTGGAACATCACTGTATTATATAACCGCTATGATATTCCAGGAAAGTGAAAATAGAATGGCAACATCGAAACCAAAGAAAGATTCTTGAAGTATTCACAAAACGACATTTAAAAAAAAAAAAAATTGTATTTTGTTTCATCTTTATATTATAAAAGTTTTATTTTATTTAGAAGTATTATAGTAAAATCCTGCACATTTTTTGTATTGAGAATGAGATTAAACAAAATGCATAAAGTTATTATTGCGTCGATGTCTTCGCCGCATTTTTCGCATTAATTACTTGCTCGCATTAATTTCATGATTTACAGTATATCAGAACGGTGAGCCTACAGTATACTGTGTCAGATGACCGGCAGCACCGTCTAAATAATATTGGTATAATACAGTATTAAAATATTTAAAGTCACATCAATCACATCAAGGTTATACACAGAGCAGAAATAAAATTATTTACCAGTCCGGACGGACAGCGATTCCTGGAAGCCTTCCTATATTTCTCCCCGATATCTCTAAAACCCTAGCTATTTATTAAAAATATCCAAATATCGCCTGGGGGTATTAGGCGGCACCGAATCCCTACAAGTGCTATTTCCACAGTGACCAAGCGGTATATTTTTCTCAGATCGTCAGACTTAATGACGCCTAGTCGCCAAATCACGGTTGTAAAAACCGCACTCCCGGAGGTATTACGTAACTACTGGCCACCTGGGCTTAAGTGCATATGGAACTGCACACGGCCCTCTAAAACAATTAATATCACCACAGGCGAAAAGAAAGTAAGAGCATGTACCGTCACACACCCCCACCTCAAAAAGGATATTTCCTCTACTCTAGGAATAGGGAAATATACTACATTAAAACAAAAAGTGCGTTAACCGACGCATCCGGGCATTTATAACACATGTAATAATAAGGTGACTACCAGTAATCACACTGAGACTCTGAGTCCCTGGTATACAAATATAATACATATAAAAACAAAACAGAAATCAAGAATGTCAACACATTATCATAACGTTCAACTTCGGGACAGGGCATCAGCGATTACATTGGATGTGCCCTTGATATGTTCAATGGTAATTGGGAATTGCTGCAGAAGAAGACTCCATCTCAAAACTGTCTGGTTGGTGGCTTTCATTCTGTGAATGAAAGTGAGCGGATTATGATCAGTAAAGACCACCACTTGATGCACTGCCGATTTCACGTAGATCTGAAAATGCTTCAGAGCTTGTACCATGGCCAAAGCTTCCTTCTCTATAGTGGAATAGTTCACCTGGTGTTTGTCAAACTTTTTGGAGACGAAACTTACAGGATGGTCCAGTCCATTTTCGTCTTCCTGGAACAGCACAGCTCCAGCTCCCACGTCACTGGCATCCACAGCTAGCTTGAAAGGCATTCGGTAGTCTGGTGCTGCCACCACGGGAGACCTGGAGAGCATCTGCTTGAGACGGTTGAATGACTTCTCGCATTCATCTGACCACTGGAACTTCGTTTCCTTCTTTTTCAGTGTCGCACGTTTTCCAGGTTTTCTCCGATAGGCGTGCTGTCGAATCGGTGTAGCGTTGGGTTCCAAGCGCACATCCTGGCTTAAGGTATTGGTAACCGTTGGAAGGTCCTGACAAATGGAAACATTGTCTTGTATCAGCGGAGTCAACTTTTCTCGCTGGGGGTTCAAGTCTGCTATAATCTGGCTGTTGGTTAATTTGTTCTCTGCAGTCTTGACGTCATCACAGGAAATTGAGTGACTCTCAATTTGGACAGGTAGTACTGGAACTATCGGCAGTCTGTCAAAATATCCTTTTAGCAAATTGATGTGACAATACCTACTTTTCCTAACCCTATCAGGAGTGTTTATCACATACCCTGTCTCATTAACCCGTTTGTGCACAACATAGGGCCCGAAATACCTGTTCTGCAATGAACCCCGTTTAATGGGAAGGTACAGCAGCACCTTATCCCCTGGTTTAAATTCCCGACTCCTAGCCTTCCTATCAAACACTAATTTTATTTTGCTCTGAGCATGGCTCAGTTGCTTCCTATCCTTTCTATCTCTAACTCTCTTATTCATTAATACTCCCTTGTCCATATCATAACCTGACATCTGATCCTCCATCTCACCCTCTGTTAACAATGTAGTGCGAGCTGCCAACAATTTTGGATCAGCCCCCTGCTCTAGAATTAACTCTTGTCTATTACAAGGTAAATCCCCTCTATCAAACACAACTGGTTCAATTCCCCTCTGCGGGAGATCAACAGGTTCCACCACATTTCATTCCTCATTTGACTTATCTACCATTTTACTGATAACCTCATCCACTTCAATTTCATGGCTCACACACGTATCAGACAAATCACAAATATCCTCTGGGTATCGTGTTACCCTACTGGCCATAGCCCTAGTCTTTACACACGCAGGATATCTAATCTCATTGGTAAAGTGCTGTCTTTAATTAACAATTGGTCACATTTCGACTGACAACACTGACTACTCAAATCATTACCCAACAAAACTCCTATATTTTCAACAGGCAAGTCCTTCACAACACCCATAACGACTGGTCCCGTCACAAACTTCGAACACAAGAAAACGTTATGTAACCGGACAACCGAGGTTAAGGCCAAACTACGTCCTGTATCTGAATTCTTAATACCAGCTAAACACTTTGACGTTATATCGACTGACTACAACCAGTATCTCGATAGACTGATATTGCCTTAGGACACAATTCTTGTTTCACATCACAGACCATACCAGTGGATACATACGGGTTTACTTTCTCTGCCAAGGGACTAACCATTAACTCTCTCGCTAACAGAGCTGACCTCACTAAACCGACCACTTGCGCATTATCGCGTTTCCTTTTAAAACAGTCCCCGACAAGATGGTTATCCTTTTTACAGTAACTGCAATGTGGACGAAAAGTTCGTGCATTGGCTGATAATGCAGGTTTATCCTTACTTTGCCCACCAGGTACATTCCTTGCCTGACTAGCTGACCAACTAGATGGCTCTCCCCGATAGTTACTTTCCTGGGAAAAACCTGGCTGAAATTTCTTCTTATCACCCTGTTGTAAAGAGCTACCCTGTACTGCCTGAGCTTTGTGTATTAACACGTAGTCAACTGCCACTATGCCTGCCTCCTCTATCTTTTTGACATCACGATCCTCTAAATGAATACGTAAGCTAACTGGTAATCCATTTTTAATGTCCTGTAAGATCAACAACTCCCGTAACTCGGTATATGACTCTACCTGATGAGACACCACCCATTTATCAAACATCCCTGCCTTCTTAGCCACAAACTCACTATAAGACTGACACTGCGTTTTTCTCAACTCGCTATACCGTAAACGATAATCCTCAGGTCGTAATTCATACGCCCTCAACACTGCCGCCTTAACTAGGTCGTACTGACTTGCTCGCTCATCACTCATTGAATTATAAGCTACACTAGCCTTCCCCTTAAACTTAGACACGGCTAACAATGTCCACTTAGACTGCGGCCAATTTAGCTGTTTAGCGGCCCGTTCAAAAAGTTGGAAGAACATAACTACCTCCTGGTCATCAAATACAGGCACTGATCTATAAGCCTCCGACATGTTAAAACCATTTCCTGCCTCACGTCTAACTTCTTCAGTATTCAAATTTAACTCATGTTCCACTTTTAATTTTTCTAACTGGAATTCTCTATCCCTATCTCTCTCTCTCTCTCTCTCTCTCTCTCTCTCTCTCTCTCTCTCTCTCTCTCTCTCTCTCTCTCTCTCTCTCTCTCTCTCTCTCTCTCTCTCTCTCTCTCTCTCTCTCTCTCTCTCTCTCTCTCTAATGCACGTTCTTCTCTTTCGTACTCAAGCTTTTTAAAAGCTAACTGTTGTTCCATACTCAAGTCATTTATGTCTATCTCTGGAACAATCGCACTGTCTTCCATAACAGGACTATCACTAAAAACTTCCTGGATAATAATTGTCCTTATATCACCTAAGGTTTTAGCTGATGTTAAATCAATTTCTCGCTCACCCGCGATTTCAACTAACTCGGCCTTACGTGCTCGCTTAATCTCCACTACACTGAGCGTAGGCCTATCCAGCAAATTCTTATCCATGTTTAGATATGACGCACTTATTATTAATTAATTTTCTAGTGAACAACGTTGCTACTTCTAATTATTTGTAAAAATAATTTATAAAGCCCCCATTTACAAACAATACTTTTTTAAATATGCATGTCCCGTTTCAGATCCGGGACGAGTGCCCCAATTTTCACTTCTGTCACGGTGATCCTATGATACCCGTAACTGAATGAAACACGATTGTCCAAATATCTCTCCTAACTGTATATCTATTAGATCTCTCTGTAACAGGCAGTTATACCCGCTGGCTCGTCTAGGTATGATCAGAGATAAGATCTTATATAAAGTATATATAATATAGCACGTTTAGTTCACAAGAAAACACAACAAAAACACAATACACTTTGGAATCTGTATTAACCTACGCTGACAAATGTACTGCCGCAGTAGTTAATTAACAACAACAAATAATAACAACCCAGAACTGATCACTTAGTTAGTTAATCTCTAGGTGTCTAGTTTACACAATATGCTAATCACTTCACCGTGACACAACACCCATACGTGTGATAATTGAGAAACGCTGCCAGGAGAACTTAATTAATAAAGGAATTACAACTCTATTCCTAACTGGTTAATTTTTAATTAACCCTTACTACTCGTTCAATAACGGGTGATAATTGAGAAACGCTTCCAGGAGAACTTAATTAATGGAATTACAACTCTATTCCTAACTGGTTAATTTTTAATTAACCCTTAACTACTCATTCAGTAACCTTGTAATACAGACTTAATACTGGTACCTATCACAATAAAGACAATAACCTACAGTTTACCTAGGTCCTCTAGGATGACTGGATAAGCTTTATATATATATATATCAGAACGGTGAGCCTACAGTATACTGCGTCAGATGACCGGCAGCACCGTCTAAATAATATTGGTATAATACAGTATTAAAATATTTAAAGTCACATCAATCACATCAATGTTATACACAGGGCAGAAATAAAATTATTTACCAGTCCGGACGGACAGCGACCCCTGGAAGCCTTCCTATGTTTCTCCCCGATATCTCTAAAACCCTAGATTTTTATTAAAAAATCCAAATATCGCCTGGGGGTACAAGGCGGCACCGAATCCCTGCAAGTGCTATTTCCACAGCGACCAAGCGGTATATTTTTCTCAGATCGTCAGACTTAATGACGCCTAGTCGCCAAATCACGGTTGTAAAAACCGCACTCCCGGAGGTATTACGTAACTACTGGCCACCTGGGCTTAAGTGGATATGGAACTGCACACGGCCCTCTAAAACAATTAATATCGCCACAGGCGAAAAGAAATTAAGAGCATGTACCGTCACAATGTTACTACCCAGATGTATGGAGAGCTTCACTTCATTTCCTGCCTGCACGTCGCTCATCGTCTCGTTGATTTCATGTACGGATGATATTAGTTCCATCCACTGCATCAGGGAGAGTGTTACACCTTTCTTGGTTGGAAACAATATATCAGACAAACTCCACTCGTATTGACGTACGTGAAATTTAATTTTATCTTTCTACGTCTTTGCTGCCAAATAGCGTGTATACAACATTTATCCTCTTGGTTCTTCTCCTCTGTGTCAGACGCATTGGTCTCACGTTGCAGGGCTGTCTCGCTTTCACGTTTTGCTTCCATTTTAGCTTGTGAATCAATGCTTGTAAAATTCTGGTCTTATATATGTTCAGATCTCGTCGATAATTGCTGCATAAATTGTCTATCATCAGTGTTAATTTCTACAATTATCTTACTCGGTGACAATTTAAACATAGGAATTATGGCTGAACGAAACGAATCAAAATTTATAACAGCATTCTCCTTTTTTTTTTTTTAAATATTGGGTTTTTAAATCTCATTTCATTATTTCCTATACAATATGAATGTTTTAAATAAATAATAAATTGTAAAACCATATATTGGCAATGATGCAGGGGGGAAAATCTGTCGAGGCCGACTGTACTTAGTTATCGATAAAACTTGTTGGATTTTATTTTTGGATTAGGAAGCAAATAGCCAAAAGAACTAAGTGGAGCGGTCCACAGGTTAGAATTACCACGTTCCATGGATAAATTTAATAATGCACGTTACAATAACAATGTACAACACAACTATCTGTGAGAAAAATACGGTCTCTGTTTTAACAACACGTCTTCCAAAGAGCCTCCAACTTTCAGATTTAAAAATGCTTTGTGAAAGTTGAGGTCGTATCTGCTCGGGGTCATCCATTTTTATGAATCCCTCTGTAATATTTTCTCAATTTATACGTTTTGGTATTGCTTGACATAAACCTTTTCACAAAACGCAGTAGGTAAAATATAGTTTCAATATGCAATATACATAGCTTGTTTTCTCTTATAACAACCTTTTCCTTTGATTAAACTAAATAAAATAAAAAAGAGTTGACTATATAGTGCAAGAAATATTTGTGAAGTTAGGAACTTTCTAATATCGTTTCATTGCATAGCGGGTTTCCTCTCAAACACTATGATAAAATTACCAAATATTTGACATCAAATAGCCCATGATTAATGAATCAATGTGCTCTAGTGGTGTCGCTATAAAAAACAATTTTTTTTTGGTGATTGTTGGGCACTTGTCATTTTGAGACGGCCCCTGGAAGACGGAATTGCTGAGTGGGTGATCATGTGACGCAACGTCACGATATAGGTCGGCGAACTTAGAATTCTGCTGTCCGGAGTTTGCCGAAGCTTAGCTGAATGGGGGTGCTGTCGGGTTTCTTTCTGTAGTGTGTGTATTAGTGATTAATATGTGGATTTTTAAAATCAATTAACTCGAACATTATCGATGTAAAGGTATTTGACGTCAAACATAGGATTGTTGTGGTATTAGAGCGGAAATCTTTGACAACTTTTTGGTTGTCGGGAATTGCCAAAAAACAACAACCATAGCTTGGTCTCTGACTGTAATGAGAGCGTATTTATGTCCAAATGTCCGTCTAGCTCTCTTACAGTCAGAGTACTCGGGCTAGGGACAAATCAAATATATATATTCTTAAATAATACTTTGTTAGGCCATGTAATAGGTCAGTGGTCTGTGACAATATGCCTTTAATTAATTACAATACATTCATAACAAAATATCAAGTGTAATCCAATTGTTTAGGATATGCTTCTTTAATCAGAGCCATTAAGTTATATATTAGTAAAACAACAAAATCAAACAACCAAACTTTTAACATTGTTTGCAACCCGATCCATCTGTTTAAAATAAAACTATTTTTAAAAGATATAAACCTAAGTAAGCAAATATACGCATTATTAAATCGCACTACAATAGTTCCTAAGTCTCAAAAAAGATATTCAGTATTGGGGTTTGACTTCACTTCACAATTATAGGGAAAGTATTATGCTCTACCATTCAAAACTATTAAAGACCCATCTTTCTTATGGTTTCAGTATAAACATTTAAACAGGATAATAGCTACAAATATATTTTTAAATAAAATAAAATATGTTGATTCTAATATTTGCGATTTTTGCCACTTATGCCAGAAACACTCGAACACTTATTTTATGAGTGCTCTAAAGTTACAGTCCTATGGAAATAAGTAGAAGAATGGGCATTAGAAAAAGGTGAACATTTCAATTGGATAAAACACGGTTTTATTAAGTATCATAACAAAAAAAACCCAACCCCTAAACCCATTGTTTTATTACTTGGTTGATTATTAATATAAAGTATATATATATATATATATATATATATATATATATATATATATATATATATATATATATATATATATATATATATTTATAACGAAATTACAAAAGATCAAAATGCTAAGATTCATTATTGATAAAATACAGATTGAAAAATATATATATTATAAAAATTGCCTATATAAAGACTTCGATGATCAGTGGGAACCTTGGCAACAGTTCTTCAAACACACTGTATAAATTCATGTAAAACTTATTAATAACAAAATATAAAAATTTGCTAATAAGCATAATCTTTTGCAAATTATCACCAATTCGGAAACCGTATCTCAACTTTCTATAATTTCTTTTCTTTTTAAGATTTCATTAATCTTATTTATCTTTCAAGAACGTTGTTTTTTTGTTTTTTTTGTTTTTTTTGTTGTTGGTTTGCTGGGTTTTTTCTTCCCCTTCTCTCACTCTTTATTTCTATTTCTAATACACTTTTTCTTAGTCTCCAGAACATTCCCCGTATAGTTATGTAAGGCTTTTGTATTGCTAATATCCCGTTTTACAGTATCATGTTAACCTATCTGTTTCATCTCGCGCCCTTTATGTTCCCTTTCGTTTATCTTCGGCTTCGTCTCTGTTACTCCGCACGTCCGTGTCTGTCTGTCTGTCTGTCTGTCTCTCTCTCTCTCTCTCTCTCTCTCTCTCTCTCTCTCTCTCTCTCTCTCTCTCTCTCTCTCTCACACACACACACACACACTCGCACATGCATTTGTATACATATATTATTTAATAAATGCATTATATACGAAGGTATACCTTTAATTATGTATCGTTTATGTATATACAATAATACCATGTATAGCAATGATTCAAGGCCCCAACATTGACTCCCCTTGAGCCTCACCTCGCTCCTCGGTCTGTCTCTGGGTCTTCGTGTTCCTTGGAAATTCATCTCAATGTCACATGATAAATTGTAACGCTAACTGCTGACATAATAATTAAAAGCTATGTTTGTTGGAAGGCCGTGTATCAGCTGCGGGCAATAATTAAACATCTGTAGTGTTCTTGATCCTGTAATTTAGTTTCACAATAATTCGGTCTGATTGTTAGCATATACATATACAATGTATATAAAAAGTACATTTAAATATAGCTGTAAATCTTCCACAGTAACATTACTATAAACAGTAGGAATACCAGAAACATTTGATGTACAAACAATAATATTCTATCCGACACCAAAACGAATATTTTGAAATATACTCTGCAGATAGACCCACAACTAGTGATAGTGCTTCCTTGGTTTCGTCGTGTGCCATGCGGTCACATCGTTGACATACGGGTCTTCTTCGAGCAGTTGTCGAGCTGTCGACCTCTGCCTTCTGTCGTACTGGAAGATCTTGAGGAGAAGCATTTGGAGATCTTCAGGAGCTCGCTCACTTAGGGAGTAGCCCTGGTGGATCGCTTCCTCTTCAGCCACCTTGAAAGTGGCCTGAGGACCCTCCAGCTCATGGTAAGGTGGGTGCCCCGTCGACAGCTCCACCACAACACAGCCGAAACTCCTGTAAATATAGCAATGAATAATAAGGAGGAGGGTGTCCCATCGACAGCTTCACCAGAACACAGCCCAAACTCCTGTAAATATAGAGATAATGCGTAATAAGGAGGGTCTCCCGTCGACAGCTCCACCACAACACAACACAGCTGAAACTGCAAATATAAGAGATAGTGAATAATAAGAAACTGAATATATAATGGAAAGAAATAAAGGACAACACAAATAGTAACAGCAAATATTGACTGCAACCAAAACCCTTATTCACAGTATCAGAATTGTAACCGAAACCCTCATCCACAGTATCAGAACTGTAACTGAAACCCTCATCCACAGTATCAGAACTGTAACCAAAACCCTCATCCACAGTATCAAAACTGAAACCGAAACCCTCATCCACAATATCAGAACTGTAACTAGAACTCTCGTCAACAGTATCAGAACTGTAACCAAAACCCTCATCCACAGTATCAGAACTGTAACCAAAACACTCATCCACAGTATCAGAACTGTAACCAAAACACTCATCCACAGTATCAGAATGTTAACTGTGTTACTGACAGTCAATACGACAGTACTGACATCCAGTTCCACATAACATTTCTGTATTTTATACAGGCATTAACTATTCTAGTAGGAATAAAGATTGTATTATGCGAGCTTCTGCTAGCATAATACATTATTTTTATTCCTAATATATGATATTGACGATACTGAAACACACGAGGGTAATAATCTCTTTATCAAGCTTAATACAATGTGTTTTTGTAAACTGTACACGCAACTTTAATTCCAGTCCGCCATTACTAGATATTCAAATAGAGTAAGAATATGTGGCGCAGTGTATTTTTGAATGGGAATGACGTCAAACTCGAATGACGTCATTTTGGATGTCCTTACATCAAAATAAACTAGGGCTTAAGGTTTTTTGTTTTCTGAACGCTGGACAGCTTCCAGTGTAAAATTGCCATTGAAAGGTTTTTATTTGATGACGATGAATACATACGTCAATTATGGAGTGTCACCCAGGTACGTTGGCTTAAATGTCAATAAACCTAGTGCCGTGACCTCAATTAATTTACATCTAATTTGCAAAGTTATCAAATTCTCAATGTAGGCCTATGTGATCTGATAAATATCATATACTTTGATTGAACTGAATAAGATATTATATGATATATATATATATATATATATATATTAAATATATGTATCACAGAAAGACACCCTCACCAGACGAGATTCGTAAAATGTTGAATTAACTTTAACCAGTACCTCTCTAAAAACATTCAGGGCCAAATTTACGAAGCCTGTTTTCCTTAAAAGCTGGTGTTTAAGCATTGTAAATGTATGTAGTTACATAAACAGGTTTTGTAAAAGTAGATAGTTACATAAACAGGCATTGTAAATGTAGGTAGTTACATAAACAGGCTTTGTAAATATATGTAGTTACATAAACAAGCTTTGTAAATTGGGCCCTCAATATTTTGAAAGCAGCTGTTGATAAAAGTATTCCATTATTTTATAGTTAAGATACATCATTATTTTACTGTAATATGTAAACATTAACAATACCATTATATGCTTCTGACTGTGACAGTAAATAATTACACTCTTGACTGTTAATGTTTTACCATATATCGCTCGAGCGACCATATCTTTCTCCTCTGGAAACCTCGGGTGCCATGTAATGCCACGTTCCGCATCCTTTGGTGATACTCGGCATAGACGAAGTTTTGTCCTTCATTTCTCTCGATATACCGAAGTCTGCAAGCTTAACGTTGCCATGATCGTCTAACAAGATATTTGCTGCTATAATTAGAAAAAACACAACAAAAAAACAAAAACAAAAAAACAAGAAAAAATATCAAATTTGAATTAACAAAGATAATTAAATACACGATTAACTGGTATGTCTTTCACCATATCGTAGAAAACAAATGCAAGATCAGGTTTCAGCTGTAGTCCTATAGCTACTAGACTTGAAATTTGGCGAATGTGCCAAATTCATATCTCAGCCAGCCAAATCAAAGTTAACAAAAGTAAGACTGAAATTATATATTAAAAAAAAAACCCAACCTATTTTGGCGAACTAACAACCAAATAACTTCAATTCGCATGTTACTGATTTCGCTAATAATGAACTAATCATTACAAAATGGCTTAAACTGATCTAAATAGGATGTTGTACCATTCAGCGTTGTTGTAAATACTATTGGAAATTCATAAATGGCCACCTGTTCTTAAAAGCTGTATTCGGTGATATCATCTTATATAGTACAAATAACATCTAATATAGTATACACGTAAACCTGCCATGCAGTGACTCGATTTTTAACATGCTATCGAGATGCATTCCCATAGCCCATGCTTGATGTCATAATTACATCAAAACCCTTTAAGACAATCGCCATCATGCGGTTGTTATGGTTATACTTATTTTAATAGATATGGACAATAAACATTATATATTAATATTCATTGTCGGTATCACTCTCAATCTAAATGATTTCTTTCTTATATTAAAGTGTCTTACATTTCACATCTCTGTGTAGAATTCTTGGATCCATATCGTGTAGATAGGCCAACCCCTCGAGAATCTGTCTCGTGTAACGATGGATTTTATATCCTCTCAGTCGAAAATCATTCATCTTCAGGTGGACATCTAGAGATCCCTGCGTTAAAACATATATATATATATATATATATATATATATATATATATGTATGTGTATGTGTATGTGTATGTATATGTATATGTATATGTATATGTATATGTATATGTATATGTATATGTATATATATATATATATATATATATATATATATTTATATTAAAATACTCTTATAACGAACTGCAAGGGATCAGGAACATCGGTTCGTTATAGCAGTAGTTCGTTGTAAACATTTACAGAAGTTGGCCATTTTCATTTAGGAAGTCGGCCATTTTGAATTTTTCAAATTTCAAGACCATAAACACAAGAATTATTGCGGGTTTTTTTTTTAATATTTCATTTATCATCACCAGTAGAAGCAAATATGGAAATCAATAAAGCACGTTGAATCAAATGAGTTCAGTCACTCACGTTTTGAAACAAAGTTGATTAATGTGGCTAATTAATGTGTAGTGGGTGATTGGTGCTATAGTCCTATCCCATCGATCTACCAATGATTTGCAGTTACAAAATTAGTTCTGGGGAAAATGTTGATTATTTTTGTCTGCTTATTGAGCGTTGGTCTCATAGCCTACAGGGCTGTAGCGATGTCGGCAATCGAATGAAATACAGGCATAGCTACATCAACTTTACTTTGGAAAAACAGTGTTATTGTGTCCGTCATAATTGCGCATTTACCGAATACTGTTCAGTATTTCATAATATTTGTTTTACCTACCTTCAAATCAAAATAAATTATTATTTAACGCTAATTACAATGACTGTATAGTGAGTTGCACGTGTCAGTCTTATTGTTGGATACCAGCATTTAAACAAGCCCACAATAGCAGTGAAGGGAGAACAGACGATTAATTGCTCACTGCATTAATCCCATAATTTATACCAATCTACTACATAACCACAAGCGGCTGTTAACTGATTGGACTTAATAGTGCAGTCATGTTGGATGTATTGTCGTTAATCAATCGTTAATGCTACTGATTGATAAGATGCAAGTGAGTTGCACGTGTCAGTCTTCTTGTTGGATACCGGCAAAATGTCAAGGAAGCGATAGGGACTTAAACAAGCGAATCAATAGCAGTGAAGTGAGAACATACGGTTAATTGTGCAATGCATTACTCCGTCAATTGATAACAATCGAATAGGTAAATACACGCGGACGTTATCTGACTGATCTTATCAGTATAGTCGTTTTTTATGCATTGCTGTTAATGCTACTGATTGATAAGATACAAAAAAAATTATGATCGGTTCGCTGTATATGCACTAATTTACACTGAAATTCACAATTTTGACCAAAAAATTGGTTCGCTGTAACATTTAATTCGCTATACATAGTTCGTTCTATACATTAAAATTTATTAATACTATATAGGGGGCAAAATCTGGATTTACAATCAGTTCGTTCTAACCGGTAGTTTGTTATAAGCGTGTTCGTTCGTTCTAAAAGTACTTTACTGTATATATATATATATAAATCTGTGTGGTCCTTAACCATATGTCTGACGCCATATAACCGTAAATAAAATGTGTTGAGTGTGTCGTTAAATAAAGCATTTCTTTCTTGTTTTCTTTAAACCATACATTTTACTTGATCCCGAGGGTGTCCGGTTTAGCTGGTTTTAACTGTATGTGGATGGTACCATGGTTATAGTCTTCTGGCGTCCATCAGATGACTGAACGTTATGCTAGGCACAGACTGACAACTGCTTGCAGAAAGTTAGCCAACTTTCTAACTGTTTGTTGTCACTTCTACGATGGTCCAGTTATCAGTCCGAGCCTTTAACGACTTGTCGGCAGTCCAGTTGCCAGACTGAGCCTCTGATGACTTCTATGACTGTCCAGTTACAGACTGAGCCTCTGGCGACTTCTACGACGCTCCAGTTACCAGACTGAACTTCTGACGACTTCTACGACGGTCCAGTTACCAGTCTGAGTCTCTGACAACTTCTACGACGGTCCAGTTGCCAGACTGAACCTCTGACGAATTCTACGACGGTCCAGTTACCAGTCTGAGCCTCTGATGACTTCTACGACGGTCCAGTTACCAGTCTGAGCCTCTGACGACTTCTACGACGGTCCAGTTGCCAGTCTGAGCCTCTGACGACTTTTACGACGGTCCAGTTGCCAGACTGAACCTCTGACGAATTCTACGACGGTCCAGTTACCAGTCAGAGCCTCTGATGACTTCTAGGACGGTCCAGTTACCAATCTAAGCCAGTGTCGACTTCTACGACGGTCCAGTTACCAGTCTGAGCCTCTGACGACGTCTACGACGGTCCAGTTACCAGCCCGAGTCTCTGACGACGTCTACGACGGTCCAGTTACCAATCTGAGTCTCTGACGACTTCTCCGACGGTCCAGTTACCAGACTGAGCCAGTGTCGACTTTTACGACGGTACACTTGCCAGACTGAGCCTCTGCCGACTTCTACGACGGTCCAGTTACCAGACTGACCTTCTGACGACTTCTACGATTGTCCAGTTACCAGACTGAGCCAGTGTCGACTTCTACGACGGTCCAGTTACCAGTCTGAGCCACTGACGACTTCTACAACGGTCCAGTTACAAGTCTGAGCCTCTGACGACTTCTATGACGGTCCACTTGCCAGAATGAGCCTCTGGCGACTTCAACGACGGTTCAGTTACCAGTCTGAGTCTCTGACGACGCCTACGAAAGTCCAGTTACCAGACTGAGCCTCTGACGACTTCTACGACGGTCCAGTTACCAGTCTGAGCCAGTGTCGACATTTACGACGGTCCAGTTACCAGTCTGAGCCTCTGACGACGTCTACGACGGTCCAGTTACCAGTCTGAGTCTCTGACGACTTCTATGACGGTCCACTTGCCACACTGAGCCTCTGGCGACTTCTACGACGGTTCAGATTCCAGTCTGAGTCTCTGACAACTTCTACGAAAGTCCAGTTACCAGACTGAGCCTCTGACGACTTCTACGACGGTCCAGTTACCAGATTGAACCAGTGTTGACTTCTATGACGTTCCAGTTATCAGTCTGAGCCATTGACGATCTCTACGACGGCCCAGTTACCAGTCTGAGCCTCTGGCGACTTCTACGACGGTCCAGTTACCAGTCTGAGCCATTGACGACCTCTACGACGGTCCAGTTACCAATCTGAGCCTCTGGCGACTTCTACGACGGTCCACTTACAAGTCTGAGCCTCTGACAACTTCTACGACGGTCCAGTTACCAGTCTGAGCCTCTGACGACTTCTACGACGTTCCAGTTACCAGTCTGTGCCTCTGACGACTTCTACGACGGTCCAGTTACCAATCTGAGCCTCTGGCGAATTCTACGACGGTCCAGTTACCAGTCTCAGCCTCTGGCGACTTCTACGACTGTCCAGTTACCAGTCTGAGCCTCTGGCGCCTTCTACGACTGTCCAGTTACCAGTCTGAGCCTCTGACAACTTCTACGACGGTCCAGTTACCAGTCTGAGACTCTGGTGACTGCTACGACGGTCCAGTTACCAGTCTGAGCCATTGATGACCTCTACGACGGTCCAGTTACCAGCCTGAGCCTCTGGCGACTTCTACGACGGTCCACTTACAAGTCTGAGCCTCTGACAACTTTACGACGGTCCAGTTACCAGTCTGAGCCTCTGACGACTTCTACAAGGGTCCAGTTACCAGTCTGAGCCTCTGGCGAATTCTACGACGGTCCAGTTACCAGTCTGAGCCTCTGGCGACTTCTTCGACGGCCCAGTTACCAGTCTGAGCCTCTAGCAACTTCTACAACGGTCCAGTTACCAGACTGAGCCCCTGATGACTTCTACGGCGGTCTAGTTACCAGTCGGTGCCTCTGACGACCTCTACGACGGCCCAGTTACCAGTTTATGCCTCTGACAACTTCTACGACGGTCCAGTTACCAGGCTAAGCCACTGATGACTTCTATGACGGTCCAGTTACCAGTCTGAGCCTTTGACGACTTCTACCACGGTCCAGTTACCAGTCTGAGACTTTGACGACTTCTATGACGGTCCAGTTACCAGTGTGAGCCTCTGGCGAATTCTACGACGGTCCAGTTACCAGTCTGAGCCTCTGGCGACTTCTACTACAGTCCAGTTACCAGTCTGAGCCTCTGACTTCTACGACGGTCCAGTTACCAGACTGAGCCACTGGCGACTTCTTTGCCGGTCCAGTTACCAATCTGAGCCTCTGGCGAATTCTACGACGGTCCAGTTACCAGACTGAGCCACTGCCGACTTCTACGGCTGTCTAGTTACCAGTCTGAGCCACTGGCAACCTCTACGACGGCCCAGTTACCAGTTTGAGCCTCTGACAACTTCTACGACGGTCCAGTTACCAGTCTGAGCCTTTGACGACTTCTATGACGGTCCAGTTACCAGACTGAGCCACTGACGATTTCAACGACAGTCCAGTTACCAGACTGAGTCAGTGTCGACTTCTACGACGGTCCAGTTACCAGGCTAAGCCACTGACGACTTCTATGACGGTCCAGTTACCAGTCTGAGCCTTTGACGACTTCTACCACGGTCCAGTTACCAGTCTGAGACTTTGACGACTTCTATGACGGTCCAGTTACCAGTGTGAGCCTCTGGCGAATTCTACGACGGTCCAGTTACCAGTCTGAGCCTCTGGCGACTTCTACTACAGTCCAGTTACCAGTCTGAGCCTCTGACTTCTACGACGGTCCAGTTACCAGACTGAGCCACTGGCGACTTCTTTGCCGGTCCAGTTACCAATCTGAGCCTCTGGCGAATTCTACGACGGTCCAGTTACCAGACTGAGCCACTGATGACTTCTACGGCTGTCTAGTTACCAGTCTGAGCCACTGACAACCTCTACGACGGCCCAGTTACCAGTTTGAGCCTCTGACAACATCTACGACGGTCCAGTTACCAGTCTGAGCCTTTGACGACTTCTATGACGGTCCAGTTACCAGACTGAGCCACTGACGATTTCAACGACAGTCCAGTTACCAGACTGAGTCAGTGTCGACTTCTACGACGGTCCACTTACCAGCTTGAGCCCCTGACGACTTCTACGACGGTCCAGTTACCAGACTGAGCTTCTAACGACTTCTACGACGGTCCAGTTATCAATCTGAGCCTCTGGTGACTTCTACGACCGCCCAGTTACCAGGCCGAGCCTTTAACGACTTCTAGGACGGTCCAGTTACCAGACCGAACCTCTGCCAACTTCTAGGACGGTCCAGTTACCAGTCTATGACTCTGACGACTTCTACGACGGTCCAGTTACCAGACTGAGCCTATGACGACTTCTACGATGGTGCAGTTACCAATATGAGCCTCGGACGACTTCTACGAAGTACAAGCTCATCATACCGAGAAAAAACATAAGCTGATGACAGGTTTGACATGGTTCAAGTATATTAACTATGTCTGGGCTACTGACATTTTGAATGACTTGCGTATTTGCCGGAAACAGACAATCCTTCAAAGGGGCCGATCCTAGTTTCAGCACGTGAAGATGGACATTAACTTCAGTTAATCTACAAACCTACAACACATCTGCATACGAAAATAACAGAGAGAAGCTAAAATATGTGATGTATAAACGGGGTAGTACCGTCTAAAAGTAACTAGCGCCTGTGTTCTCGGACGAACGGGCGGTTTTAGAATGATAAAAAAATGGATTTCGGGATGTTTTTGTTTTTTTTAACATAATATAATACTGTTGAATATCTGTAATATGGGAAGTTAACTTCTTTGAGTTCAACATGAAACTTAGGAAAAGAAGAAGGAAAAAATGGAAAAGGAGTAAGGATCAAAAGGAAAGGAAAAGAGGATTGAAAGAAGCAAGTTGTGTTTAAATTTAAAACAAAATTCACACATTGATATTTATTATAAATACTTTAATTAAAAAGGTCAAGCCAGGGGGTCCATTGTTTAATAAATAACTCATAGTCGCAATTTTTTAAAATAATATATTTTTCTACATCAAATTTTGTTTGTAATATGTCTTTAACGCTGGTAATATGTCTTTAACGCTAACGGATTTAATAGTGAGTTATTATAATACGCCGTAGTGTTTAAAAACTAGTGTCAGTCGCTTTAATTTTCTTACCCCTGACATATAGTCCATGAAGATGAAGAGCTTGTTGTCATCTTCGTCATACCCACGGTATCGTACAACCCGTTCGTGATTTGCTCGTTGCAGAATCTGAATTTCTTTCTCGAAACTTCTCCTAATCTGGAATTGAAAACCGATAACAAAGATTAGACAAAACCAAACTGATAGAATCTGAATGGCAAAACCGTAATACATGGTCAGGGCCATATCTGTGCACAATGAAGAGTCGATTGAGCATTTGGCAAAATAGTGGATGATTCTATGAATTTCTGTCTGGTGCTTCGTCTATAGGAGGATAGCCACTATCAAAGAGATCCTTTACTGGATATTCCATCCCTCTTGCATAGCCAGAAGCAGGACTGCCACTCCCAGACTGGTTTACTAAATCCAAAACTAGGGGCGAGACGTAGCCCAGCGGTAAAGCGCTCGCTTGGTGTGCGGTCGGTTTGGGATCGAACCCCGTCAGTGGGCCCATTGGGCTATTTCTCGTCACAACCAGTGCACCACGACTGGTACATCAAAGGCCGTGGTATGTACTATTATGTCTGTGGGATGGTGCATATAAAAGATCCCTTGCTACTAATGGAAAAATGTAGCGGGTTTCCTCTATAACTGTGTCAAAAATGACCATATGTTTGACATTCAATAGCCGATGATTAATAAATCAATGTGCTCTGGTGGACCGTGGTGTCGTTAAAACAATAAAAAAAAAATAATAAAAAAAAACCACACACCCAAATACATGTAGTATAGCACCGATCAGTTTTTTAGATCTAACTTGTATGCACCCGAATAGTGTTATGAAAGATGAAACGTGATTGGTTAATATTTTAACTAGTATTTTCAGATGAAATATCACGTGGACAAACAATTCATGCAAATATTTTCTGATCTACTGTTTGTCAACTGGTGATTTAATTTTATTCAGATCCCACTGAAAACGTATTTTGATCTTTAAAATATGTTGGTTTAATTTAATTTATAATTGTACCTCAGTGTCGCCTGGTAAGCAAGTAAATTCTTTAACTGCATACATGTCTCCTGTAGTTTTGTTTTTACGAAGATAGACAACTCCGTAACTCCCTTGACCCAAAGTTTCTTCTTCAGTCGGGTTGCCAAAATTATCACAACCTAAATAGTATAATGGAAGAAATAGTAGTAGACCGTGGGCCCACTATAACCCCCCCTGCCCCCCCCCCCCCACCCCCGGGATTTTTTAAGATGAGTATATCTTTGAAGCCTATCCATAGACATATTCAAATCAGCTTGTCTGCAGGCAATCTGTTGGTGGGTGTGCCTGTAGGGCACGTTTGAGTGTAGGCACCCTATTTATTTTTAACAGGGCAAATTTCTGATCAAGGTGAATGTTCCACATAATTTTCAAAAATATTTGAAAATAATTCTGAACTATATCACTGCTTTTACTTTAAAGCTGGGTTACTGGTGAATGTATTCCACCAAAAACTAATACATTTTTCGCATCTGACTAAGTATAGTGAGTCAATGAATTTGAAATGTCCCGAGTATTACAAACATAGTATATGATAAAACTGCATGGCAATGTTGAAGTTAACATGTATACATATTTTGAACAGGTTTAAGACACCATTATGAATGCTATTCATGCTAAATTACATGTTCATAACAACAAACCACAAAGCAATGCAATATATGTGGTATGGATATAGTACCGGGGGTATACTCACCAGCAAAAGTTACACAGTTCCCGATATACATTATTCTCTATGAAATGTGTACATGTATATATACATACCGTACCTAAAACATTGTGATCCTTTTATTATTGTATTGTATTTAATATCTGAGGGCAGCATTACTTAAATATGGTGCAGTACATGTTGTCTAAACCATTTACATGGATATTTTGAATTTTTTTATTTTACACACAAGTCTTACAAACATTAAAAGTGAATTTACATACCATTCTAAGCAAGTCTACATTACATATACAATTTATCTATCTCACAACAGTTCAACTTACAATAGCTAGTTGGGTTTTTTGTTGCTTTTTGTAATATTTTAGAATTGAAGTTCTATTTATATTACGCTTAACTTATGTTTTGGTGTATATAATTGATATCTACATAGAATATTGTCATCAGGTAAATATCTAGCACTATAAAAATATAACTTTCATTCCCAATTCTCAACCATTTTATGTGACCCAAATATGACATATGTGAAGTTTACAATTTTCTATTTCTACATCCTTTCTTTTATTCTATAAAGTAGATGTTAATAACAATTACAAAACAATATAATATGAGGTATGAATAATTATATACTTCTCAAAATAAGTTACTAGTAAGCAATGTATTAATTTCTATGTATACACATACTTAGGATTGCCTGAAGCTTTTATTATTAAAAAAACAAATAGACCTGGCTTATTTCTATAACATACTGAGGCTTCATTTTCAAATGTGGTTCAAGCTTATATACAATGTTCACAAATTTATGAAGATGTCTCTCTGTTCTTAGTACCAGCCAATTATAAGTACCTTTCCTTGGCATTTCCTGTGTGTTAAAACATTTACAATTCATCTCTCTCACAGAAGCTTGTACGATTTTTAAAAACATATTTGTATTTAAATTGTGTTTAATTTATGCTTAGGTTTATATAATTGACATCAGATATAGTCATCAAGCATATCTAGCACTTGACTTTCTTTCCTATTTCAGTTTTATCATCTGACTCAAATATAATGTCTATTATGTTCACAATATCTCTAATTTTTTATTTTTCCTCTGGACCTTTGCTCTTGTTCCTCCCTCAAAACTCTTGCATTATCAGATCACAAACCATCCAATTCAGCTTCAGTATTTCTTTGGACATTTCTCAGCCATTTCTATGTGGTTGAGGAATACCCTGGACTTTGTGATATGACTAATATGAGACCATGGCAATTTGCTCTCTTCCAATTTGCTCTATTGGTACAGCATATTTTCAGGGAATATCTACTGGATGGAAGGTTTGCAACTAATCCACAGTAGCATAATAACAGCATTTGTGGTTTGGCACTAAATTTCTCATGTGAAAGGGGTTCTTCCAAGCCACACTTGATCAAGAAATCCCTACAAAGGTCTTAAGAGACTGGAAGACCTTTTAAATGAAAAAAAGAAAAGAAACTCTGCCCTCAGCTTCTTGGGAAGAGGGTTCTATTTGTGAGACAAAGTACATGTTTCAAATGCAAACCATGTCTGGGGGAGTTGTAAAGTATACAAGAAGATGCAGAAACAAAGATTATACTTCAATGTCTGTACATTGCTGCCAGTTCACCATCTCAGATACGAAAATATTTATACACTCAACTTGGCAACAAGAGGCATCTTATAGATGTGCACAGCATCATTAAGGATGCAGGGAAGACATCAACTAGCAATTCCAGCTGTGCTTGCCATTACTGGCTATGATACCAACAGTGCTTTTATGCAGAATGGAAAACTGGAAGTTTTGAATATTCTCAAGCAACACCAAGACTTCCTTGAAATGTTGTTAGCTCATGAAGTTCAGCAAAAATCGATGTTCATATATTTAAGAAGCATGAAAATGCAAAGGAATATGAAAGGAAGTCAAAACTTTCCTAGACAATATTTGATGTAGAAACTAATTATATACACCTGAGCATAAGTTAAGCACAATGTAAATATAAAGGCAAATCTAAAAATATTACAAACACAGACTAGTATAAGATGAACTTTTGTGACATAGATGACATGTACATGTAATGCAAAAGAAATTATGTACACAAAACTGATGCTTTAGATTTTTAACACTGGTGTTTAGTAAAGAGGGACATATTCATAATATTGATGTACATATATGTATACTCAACACAATTAATTAAGGGCTAGTACCCTTTCTTATATTATAATATAATTCTTTGTTACTGTCATATTATTTTAGCATGTTTTGGTCATATATATGGCTTCTATACATTGTTTCAGTAAACCTTTACTGGTTATACATGCAAAAAACACTGGGTATTTCACATACTTATGAAAAATATTGAAATGAGCATTGGGCAAGTATTTGTTACACATTTGTTCAGAATGTTTTTTGTTATTGTGTTCCCTCAAAATTGTTATTTAAGTCATTAAGTTCAAGAGCATGCCACAATGCTGACAACTTTCAACCGAAGAAGTTGTATTTTCCCCCATATTTAAGAAAAATGCCAAAATATCTATTGGACCTTAATTAATTTTGTTGAATAATGCTGCCTCAATATATTAAATATTTTAATAGTAAAAGGTTCAAGCAGCCCAAAATATGTGTAAATATAGAAAATAATGCATTTCAGGCATTGCTTAACTTTTGCCGATGAGTATATCATTATTCATACCACATATTGCATTGTTATTTGGTTTGTTACTATTAACATCTAGTATAGGATGAATATCATTCATTTTGGCCTTATATCTGTTAAAAATTTATATGGATGACAACTTTATCACTATATTTAATTTTTCAATATAGTGTTTTGGGGACACAAAATGTACAAATTCAAATGGCGATATTTCTTTAATCCACCAACATTTTTGCTGCAGACAAGCAGATATTAAATTCATATATAATGAGGTATCTAAAAATACTTGTCTCCAAAAATCCCGGGGGGGGGGGGGGGGGGGTTTCGGTATCTGGCCCATGGACTATAGTATAGCGATTTTGGAATAAGATAATGACGCAATTCGGCGAGATTTAAGTTGAATCGCAAAATGCCAATGTGTAGTTGAATTTTACGATTATATTTCATTATTAAATTGAAAAAACAAAATCGGAAAATGCCAATTTGCAGTTAAATTTCACGATTATATTTCATTATTAAACTGACAAAAAGCTCATTCGAAAATCAATTACATGTGCATACATTTCTTTAAAAAGTTCTTTTTTCATAATTATTTTATTTGCTTAACTGAAACAGATGTCTTGGTCCAGTTCACAGAATTACTATAATCCTGTTCAGTTGTTTAGATCCTAAGTTTTTTGCAAATGTTACGTTTAATTCCTATTCAATCATTGTTTTCTTTACATTTGCATGAAAACAAACCCAAACCCCGACAGGGTTTATATGCAATTCATCTAAAATGTACAAAGTTGACTTGTTTCCATTTTACAAAAATCTCCGTATGTTTCGAATACAGGTTCGTTCTCCTATAAATAACTACGGCTATTTGCATAACAAAAGCATCACTCTATAGTGTGTTTCAAACTAATGTTCTTTTTCACCTTCCTAGCGGAATATATGCAAATGTAAAGAAACCAAGGATTGAATAGGAATTAAACGTAACATTAGCAAAAAACTTAGGGTCTAAACAATTGAACAGGACTATCATAACCTTTTTGAAACAATTTATTAAGCGGTGTTTCAGGAACCAAATTAGTTGGGGTTTTTTGCTATAGGCCTACTATAACGTTGGCGTTGGAATCTGCAAGGGGAGGCATGGCACAAGGAAAATTAGCCACCGAATTCCGAAGATATATAATGTAATACGCCTTAGTTGAAATTAATATATAACTGACATCAATGTCTAATTATATTAAAAGTGTTTTGTCACATTACATGTAGATACAGTGCATACTGATAGGTATCAAACTTACTGCATCAGTCCGCATTTTACTTAAATGGAGAAACGCTAGTCTTTAAACATTACAGCATATTGTTCACTATTAGAGCCGTTTATGATTACTGAAATCAAACATTACTTATATTTTATTGTTTAAATTATTCATTTCCGTTGATCCGAAGTGTTTCTGATGATCCTGTTGTTTCTAATATCACAAAATACATGTTTCATATTTATGAAAACGCACGTGCGTCTAGCGGTTATTGATTGATTTGACTGATTGAATGAAACATATTATCATAGTGGAAGATTTACTGCTATATTCAAATGTTCTTTAAATATTTTTAGCGTTCATATACGATTCAATTAATTGTTAGTTTGTCACCTGTCAATTATGCAATAACTTAGACTTTAGTTACTTAGGGGCTAGCAATCAGACCAATTAGTTTGAAACTAAATCACTGCAATCAAGACACTGCGTATTTTTAATTAATGCCCCCAGCTGATACCCGGTCTGCCAACAATTAACTATTAATTATTACGTCAGCAGTTAACTATTATACTTTATCATGTGACACAATTCACAAAGATGTCTTACTCTGGATATGTGGCTGGGGAAATGCTACTGACAGGAAATAAATTACCAAGGAACATTAAGACGTAATCATTTTAGCCGAATCTTATAACAGAAAAACAGAAAGAGACAGACGGATACAGAGACCCAGAGAGGAGGTGAGACCCAAGGGGAGACCGTTGAGGTCTCAGTGGCAATGTCAACTCTATGGTTCACCTAAGAGCTTAGACATATATATTTTATCTGTATCACCATGTTATTAATAATGTTAATGCTTGAAAATAAAATACAAGAAACTACATCACCAACTTGCGACTTCTGTTCATTCAATTAACATTTTAAAACTACGCTATGTTAATATTTTATTGCATATAATGTACAAATGGATTGGGCACAAGTTATCCAACTGACGAGGCCCTCTCCTAATAACATACAATAATGACAATATGACAATAACGGCGACTACAATTATTACAAGAATATACAAGAAATTAAATATTCAAAGAGAAGTATATACATGAGAGAAAAAACAAAACACAGAAGAAAAAAAAAAATAATAATAATAATAATAATAATGAAAATGACGAACGAAGGTGATTT